>NC_141534.1:234325000-234617500 GCF_021556685.1 Rattus norvegicus | reverse complement strand
GGGAAGAAGTCAGAGTAGGGGGCTGGAGAGATAGCTCAGTGGTTAAGAGCACAGACTGCTCTTCCAGAGGTCCTGAGTTCAATTCCCAGCAACCACATGGTGGCTCACAACCATCTATAGTGAGATCTGATGCCCTCTTCTGGCCTGCAGGTGTACATGCAGGCAGAATGCTGTCTACATAATAAACCAACTTTTGGGGGGGAAATCAAAGTAATAGCGTATGCCTAAAACTCGCTTTGATTTTTTTTAAATTTAAGCTTTGGGGGTTGGGGATTTAGCTCAGCGGTAGAGCGCTTGCCTAGCAAGTGCAAGGCCCTGAATTCGGTCCCCAGCTCCGAAAAAAAGAAAAGAGAAAAAAAAAATTTAAGCTTTGTTGCTAAAATAATTAGCTCCATTAATATACTTGTACAGGCTCATGTCCACAATCCCAGCACCCAGGAGTTAGAAGCAGGAAAACAACTGTAAGTTCAAAACCCACAAAAGACTACATAGTGATTCCAGGCCAGCCAGAGCTATATAGCGAAACCCACTTTCCAGAAAACAACAAACAAACAAGCAAACAAAACAAAAAAGAAAGCGGTTTCCTCTTGTCTCTTGTGTTAAATTTATCTCTTCTGATAGTGGCTTGTGGCAGGAGAGAGAGAGAGAGAGAGAGAGAGAGAGAGAGAGAGGCTTTCTTAACTGAACAAGAGGTGTTAAAGGAAGCCTTTAATTGGATTATGGTTCCAGCAGATCTGGAAGAGAAAAGGTAAGCAAACAGTGAGACCACTAGGATAATAGCTAGAATCGTTTCTGATAAAAAAAATAGCAAGATATTGGTTTTGGGACTTGGTGTTTAGAATGTAAATCTCAAGGAATTTGGGGGTCTCTTGGAAGTCACCTTTGACTAGTTTGTTTTAAAACACAGATCAGCCAGGTGGTGGTGACACATCCCTTTAATCCAGGCATGCAGAGTCAGTGGCAAACGGATTTCTGTGAGTTTAAGTAAGAGTTCCAGAACAGACAGGACTGTACAGAGAAACCCTGTCTGAGGAAACAAACAGACAGACAAACAAACAAAAGCTAATCTCAATGCTGGCAGTGGTTTGCTAAAGGCTAGCTAGCCTAGACTACAAAGTGAGTGCCAGAAGAGGCAGGGTTAAAGAGAGAAACCTTGTCTTGAAGCAACAAAACAATGAAACAACAACAATAACACAGACTGAAGACTCCCTTGATTGGCTGGAATCCCTTGGGTTTGTTTGATTTTCTCAACTCTCTCGGAGTGACTCCTGGGTATGTCATAGCTGACTTCCAGAGTACCTTTCTTAACCCTTGTTTCTGAAACCTATGTCAGACATCTTTATTAAGTCCTAGCTGCATTTACAACTATTCCATAACTTGGAGGCAGGAAGGGTTGCATGCCTTCTGTCTGGAACATGCCTGCAAACGCATCACTCAGGAGGAAGATTGCTGGGAGTCCGAGGCCAGCCTGGGGTACATAATGAGACCCTGTTTAGCGGGGGGGGGGGGGGGGGGGGAGTTTTATTTGTATCTTTAACCTGGCCTACACCTCCTGGATTAGGAAAGAATTGATATGCCCTCTTGCACACCTTTCTTAGGGCTCTCACCCTAACTACAGCAGGAGCGTGGGAGTAGCTTGGTACAATCAGCCTCTGAGAACGTGAGAATACTGCCAAGCACGCTCTCCCAGAAGTCCCTGGGGCAGAGGTTTGAGATGACACTCAAACCGGTCATCCCAATTCCCATTTATTCCACTTAAGTACACACGGGGAGCAGCAAGGTGAGAGATGGGGCCCTTTGATATAATTAGGATGCAAATGGGACAGTCGTTTTACAGAACGGTTACTGTTCCAAGCTGGCATGTAGCCACAAGGACCAGGTAAGCCTGCGCCACCAGTCCTGGCTCCGTTAGCCTCCTTTCCCTCTCCATCACCTGACCTTCTCTGTGATAGTTTTTCCTCCATCGATGGCAGCCACGTTGGGTACCTGCCACTGGCTTGGGATCCCCTACAGGCCACACCCAGCTCTGTCTGACGGATAGGCTATGCACTTAGAGCTGAGCTTCCGTGCATTCCGTTCACGCTGCCGTGTGCAGCTGTCTTTTGGGTCCCTCTAATGGTAGCTCTGTGTGGAAGCCTAGAAGAGTTCTTTCTATCATTTCACGTAACCTGGGGAAGTGGCGCCAACGCCAGTAGCAGGTCATCACTGACCCTGGCTTTGACGTTGTCCATAAAGCAGCAGGTGACAACAGGTGGCAGTTTGGCCCCAGTTTGGATTCACTCAGAGGTCACGTGTTACAGCGGGGGTAGAGATGACTGCAGGCAGCATGCTGCCTCACACCTAATCCCAAGTATTGATTCAAATTTTGACCAAACGTGTAAGACCATTTGATTATAATTGTTGCTATTGGACAAGATGGTTCAGTAGAGGGCAGGTGTCTGAGGTCCACTTTGCTTACTTTGTGGAGAGGACACGGGACTGTGGTGAGGACACAGGACAGACAGCCTGGTCAACAGCTGTGATCCAACAAGAATCAGGGTTTTGTCTGCAGTTCAGCGAAGTCTATATGGGGCTGGGATGTGACGTGTGCCCTCAGTGGGTATCCGCTGTAAGAATGCCAACTGTCAATGTGGAGATAGTATGAGTTATAATGCTAATGTTTATGAAATATATTAACAAGTTAGATAGCAAATCATGGGATATTATACTTATGTAAAAACACAGTTATGGGCTGGAAAGATGACTCAGCAATTAGGAGCACTGGCTGCTTTTCCAGAGGAGCCAGGTTTTGTTCCCCAGTCTCTTCAGCCCTCCACTGGCAGCAGACTAGCAAAGCACCCATACACATACAGATTTTAAAATATAATTATAAGTAAAGTGTCTGGTAAATTATTTAAGCTTACTGAATAAACATTATAAGATTTGAGATTTATTTTCTTGTTATATCCCTTCTGGTTATAACACCTGGTCCAGTCTTTAAATATATATCCTATAGGTTATAAACTTACCTAATTAGGTTGTGGTATACACCGTAACTAATCATATAACTTATGCCTGATTCTTAAAACTGCTTCTACACTATCTATGTTAAAATAAATCTGAAGAGTTTCATACATCTTTTCTTCTAGGTCTTCATGCTTGTTTTATTTCTCTGTCTTTAAATTTATCATCATGATCATCACCACCACCACCACCACCACCATCATCATCATCATCATCATCATCATCATCATCATCATTATTATGTGTGGCTCTCAACAACTCAGTGGAGTTGCTATTTCCTTTTCCTTTTAAGAGGGGATCAAACTCAGTCACCAGGCTTATGCCGCAATTGTTTCATGCTAATCCATGATCATCATGGCAGGGAGCATGGCAGCAAGCAGCAGGCGGGAGGCATGGTGCTGGAGCCATAGCTGAAAGTTAACATCCTTATCCACAAGGAGAAGGCCATCTCGGAATGGTCCTAGCTCTTTGAAAACTCATGGCCCACCACAGTGGCAGCCTTCCTAATCAAGACCACACCTCCTAATCCTCCCCTAACAATTCCACCAACTGGAGACCAAGCATTTAAACACATAAGCCTATGGGGACCATTCTCATTCAAACCACCACAGCTCCCCACCATTGGAGTTGGGTCAAGCTATGGCCCAGAACCTTACTGACAAGGCTGAATACTAATTCAGCCTGTCAATGGCCTGAACAAGCCTTACACTTTGCCTTGGAAGTTTCCCAAATGCAAGGGCCCACATTGACTATAGCTGCCTCTTTCCAACTTAAAATTTCCTCCAAATAGCAGTATAGGCCTCCTCAGAGGGTTTAGAAATGTGTGTGTGTGTGTGTGTGTGTGTGTGTGTGTGTGTGTGTGTGTGTATGGCAGAGAACACATTTGTGCCATAGTACATATGTGGTTAGAGGACAACTTTCAGGGGTCTGTTGTAGCTGCGGGTTTTGTCACCTACATCCAAGTTCCTCGAAATAGTGACTCTGAGACTTAATTTTTTATGAATAAATGTCTAGGCCAATAGATTTGGTTCATTCCCTGACTAGCTCATACTTAATTACCCATTTATTCTATTTTATGAATGTCACATGGTTGGCTGCCTCTCCTCAATTTCAAACAACTGTCTCCTTCCCTTACCTTTCTCTATCCCAGAATGCTTGTTCTCACTGCTGGATGTCCCACCTTCTAATCCTGCCTCAGCTTGTTGGCCATAAGCTTTTTTATTGACAGATGAAGCTCCCATTTATTGCACAAGGGCTTCTCTTGTCCATTCTCCCCTTCTATCATGTGGGTGCTGGGGATAGAACTCAGGTTGTCAGGCTTGGCCACAGGACAAGCCTTGCCCACCCAGTCATCTTGGCAAGCCTCTTTCCCAGATTCTTAAACGGCCTAGGCCAGAGCTGAATCTCAACTGCAAAACCAATTCTTTTGGGGTTGGGGATTTAGCTCAGTGGTAGAGTGCTTACTTAGGAAGCGCAAGGCCCTGGGTTCAGTCCCCAGCTCCGAAAAAAAAGAAAAAAGAAAAAAAAACAAACAATTCTTTTGTCACCTTTGAGGCCAACTAAACTCACCATACTCAAGATATTACCCATCCTTATCACCAAGCGGTGGATGCTGGGCATAGGGGTATTTCCTACGGGCAGGTGGAGGAGAAGGTGGTGGAAAGGTATCATCTACTAAGAAGCTCTCCTGGAGAGTCTGACGACTTTGTACTTACAGTAACATGTTTTCACCACAGCAATAACATTCATGGCGATGCTCTGCCAGTGATAACAGTGAAGTTCAAAAGAGGGAGACGGGGGTAATCAGCTCCTTTGCTTTCTTTGGCTACAGCCTTTCTATTGTGCTCTTTGGACTGAACTTTCCCTAGTCAGACCACCCAGGGCTCCTGGCCTTTTCATACTGGTCCTGCGTTCCAGAGAGGCTTGTTTATTAGACTCTGTTAACTCTATCTGTAGCTTAGATCTTTACTCTGGGCATTGCTTGCTGGTGTCCACTCAAGTGGGGCTTCCTACTTCAGGCAGAGAAAGGAATTGGAGCAGGAGACTAGCCACGCCCACCTGTAAATGTGGAAGACTGAAGCAGGAAGATCACCCGTTGTAAGCCAGCCTTGGTTACATAGACCTTGTGCCCCAAACACAAACCAAAAGAAGGAGGAGAGGGAAAAAAGGAGGAGAGGGAGGGAGGGAGGGAGGGAGGGAGGAACCCAAAGAGGAGGAAAGGTCCGGTGAGAAGATTCTAGGGCAGGAATGACTGGGGCAGAGAATCAGAGGCCACAGCCACAAAGAAAGCTAAGTGTGACTGTAGGTAGTGAGCTTGCCTGTGAGGTTGGAGAAGGTGGGTTCACCACAAGCTGCCCTTGGAGTTGCAGGTGGTTGTAAGCTGCCCTGTGGGTGCTGGAGGCTGAATCCAGGTCCCTGGAAGAGCAACCAGTGCTCCTAACTGCTGAGCCGTCCTCCCAGTCCCCTAGGTTCAGTCCATGATGAAGACTCTCTCCGTTTTTGCTGGCTGGAAGAGACTTCTTTTTTTTTTTAGATTTTTTTTTAAAGGTTTATTTATGTATGTGAGCTCATTGTAGCTGTCTTCAGACACACAAGAAGAGGGCATCAGATCTCATTACAGATGGTTGTGAGCCACCATGTGGTTGCTGGGAGTTAAACCCAGGACCTCTGGAAGAAGAGTCAGTGTTCCTACCACTGAGCCATCTCTCCAACCTGAGACTTCACTTTTTTTTTTTTTCTTGTTTTTCGGAGCTGGGGACGGAACCCAGGGCCTTGCGCTTACTAGGCAAGCGCTCTACCACTGAGCTAAATCCCCAACCGAGACTTCATTTTTTAATATAGCATTTCCTAAAGGTATGAAGACAGGGTGGGATGAGGGTGAGGGCAACTGGCAGCAAGTCCAGTCATCCCATTACGAAGATCTCACTTCATTTTTTGCATGTCCATGTGTATGCATGCGTGCGTGCGTGTGTGCGTGCGTGCATGCGTGCCTGCGTATACAGAGGTTGATGTCAGGTTTCCTCCTTGATTACTGCTCACCTTATCTACTGAGACGTTTCTTATTGCTCTCACAGCTCGCTGATTTAGCCTAGTTAGCCAGCTTGTCCAGGGCATCCCCTCCTCACGTCTGTGCTGGGATTGCTCCACCACACTGGATTGACGCTTATGTGGGTACCAGGGCTCTGAAGTCCTGTCTTCATGCTTGTGTGGCAAGCGCTTTATCCACAGAGCCATCTCCTCATCTCCTAAGGGTTCAACTTTTACATCTAAGTTTAGGTTGGTGACTCTTTGAGTGCTTGGTGGCCCTTTAAGACTTTAAACACAGAAAACAGCAAGATCTCCTTTTCCTGAGAGAAAGATCATCTTGGCTGCTGGGGGAACTGGAAGGGAGGGAAGACAGTGAGGCAGAATCCAGGGCGGGCACTGAAGAGGCGGCTTGTGATATCTTCCACAATAAAAACATATAATCTAAAAAGTAATAATGAAAGATGATCTCATAACGTATTCCCTTACCTTGTTATTAATTTCCAAAGTATTTTTAGAAATTCACTACTGCAAAACTGTTTGTGAGGGGATCCCTTTCTTTACTCTTTTGATGATGATATTTTTGGAGATTCTTCATGTTTTGATCAAATTTAGTTGTGGTGGGGTATGTGTATGTGTGTGTCCCACCGCCTTTAGCAGTAAGATTGAGACTCACACACGACTTTTCTAGTGAGCTGTAGCCTCAGCTCACACCTAGGTTTCCTTTTTCTATCACATCAAATAAAGTTCTGTTTACTAGTTAGTTTTAAGTAAAATAGTATAACCTTACTTTCGTTATTCTGTTTCCTGTAACCTTAACCACTGAGCCATCTCTCCAGCCCAGCTCCCTCTTTCTTTTCTTTTTTTTAAAAACACTTATTTATTTATTATGTATATATCATACAGCTTTCTGCCTGCATGTATGCACCTGCAGGCCAGAAGAGGGCACCAGACTTGATTATAGATAGTTGTGAGCCACCATGTGGTTGCTGGGAATTGAACTCAGGACCTCTGGAAGAGCAGACAGTTCTCTTAACCTCTGAGCCACCTCTCCAGCCCCCAGCTCCCTCTTTCTTAATGTTTAAAAAAGATTTATTTATTTTATTTTATGCATGTGAGCGTTTTGCCTATATATGTTTGTATATATGTGTACTGTGTGCCTGTCTTTGAAGGTCAGAAGAGGGCATCAGGTCCATTGTAGTTCTGGATGGTTCTGAGTTGCCATGCGGATGCTGGGAGTTGAGCTCAGGTCCTCTGCAAGAGCAACAAGTGCTCTTAATCACTGAGCTGTCTCTCTAGCCTGTGGACAGAAGTTTTCACTGCTTAGTACATAATATATTTTTAGACACTAGGGATAATTATTTTAAAATCGCAAGTTTTGGGGCGTAGCAGTTAAAAGCATATATTACTCTTACAGAGGATCTGTCAGAGGGCTCACAACCACATTTAACTTCAGCTTCAGGGGATCCAATGTCCCTTTCTGGCCTCTGGGGGCACTGTATTCATGTCTTTTGTCTCTGTCTATCTGTCTCTTTCTTTGTCTGTCTCTCTTACATACACACAGAATAAAAATAAAATCTATAAAATCTTAAATGTTTTTAGTTTCTTTTTAATTCTAGTCAGGATGTCATGTAAGCTGAAATCCTACTGAGCATATTTTCTAACAGGTGTGAAATCACAGCAGCCTACATCAATTAAAATATAGCCAACAAAGTATTTTCCAGCCATACACGTGGTAATTTTTTGTTGTTGTTGTTGAATTTGAACCATTATGTATGACCTAATGGCGTTACTTTGGGAATTAGATCATCTCCCTTCCTCTGGCTTTCTCTTGGTATTTATCATGACTTATAATTTCTTAGTTTATTCTCCACCTCTATTTTTAAGTGTTTAGCTAGTGTAAAGAACTGGATTTCATACACACACACACACACACACACACACACACACACACACACACAGACATACACAGACACGTTATAGCTTGCTCATATTTGCAGAGATAAGGACGACTTAATGATTCTTCGTGCTGGGGTTGTACCCATCTCTGTTCATCTCTGACTTTGATTTGAACGAGGACCACAAAGTTCTAAAGCCTGAGGATGCAGCTCAGGTCGGGTGCACGTCTGGTGTGAATGTGCTTGTGAGGCCCCAGGTTCTGTCTCTAGCACCACGGAGTTGGGAAGGAAGAAAGAAATCATTATTCTATCAGGGTGGGCAGGTTGGGCAAGAACTACATGTTTCACGTTCCAGTAAACAGTTCTTTAGGAATGTAGGATTTAGGAAGCTAGATAGCCAGTCAGCAGCCTCCTCACCACAAAAGAAAACAAAGTGAATTAAAGATGAGTACTTTAAACCCTTTTTGGGAGTAAAAGGACCAATATGTGATAACTGACAAGGAATGAGTAACGTCGAGATGCCCCACCCTACCCCCAAGTAACTTTAGAGTGGTGCGGTAGGGTGGGGCCGTAGAAGCCATCCAGAAAGGCTAATGTTTGCAGCGAGGAGGGAGGCTTGTCATCCTTTTGAGAAGTGTCAGGGATCACTGGGGCTTTAGTTGCTGCTTGGGCAATTCTTTGGCCTGTCATTTGTCACCTTTTGTGTGTTTATCTTTCCCTTCATCATACTGTAGGCATTCTCTGTTGTACGTTGTCCTTATCTCTCTCTGCCTACCCTAAGGGATAGGGTAGGCATTTAAAAAATGTTTGTGGAGGGGTGGGTCTGTATGATTCCAATCGGCCTAGAGACTTTTCAGTGTGAGTTTACATTGTTCCCAACTGAAGAAACTAGGTAGCCATGCTGTAAATATATACACACACAGATACATATGTATATAAATATATTCTGTGTGTATGTGTGTGTGTGTGTGTGTGTGTGTGTGTGTGTGTGTGTGTGTATGTACAGAATATCTCCACCTATAGTTCTCAAATCTTAACTAATTTTTTATTTTCACTGCTGGGCTAGATGCTCACATGTTTGTATGAGCAAGTGCTTCAATCCCACTCCCAGCCCTCTCCTTTTTTGTTGCGGTTGTCCTGGAACTGGCTGTGTAGTTCAGGCTGACCTTGAACTGGAGGCTTTTCTACTCCAGTTAGTATAACCTGGTTTCTTGTTTAAAGTCCTCTCTCTCTGCCTGGTGAGGAAAATCTTAACATTCCATAGAAAATCTAACTAAATGCATTTAGTTTGTTACACGTGTTTGAGTTGTTTTATTTTATTTTTATTTATTTATTTGAGACAGAGCCTTACTATGTAGCCCTGTCTGACTTGGAGCTCACCATGGAGACCAGGCTGCCCCAGAACTCACAGAGACCCACCTGCTCTGCCTCCAGACTGCTTACACAGACTTAACTAATCTAGTTCAGAAACCTTATACAATCATAATTTGCAAACTACAGACACATTGAATGTGATTTTAAGAGGAAAATTCTATTCGTAATACCGTCATCAAAACATTTTCCCAGTATACTTTCCGATTCTTTTATGTATTTTTTCATGCTTTATTATTGTTACCACAGGTTAGATAAAACTTGTGTTCATTTTCATTGACAGTTTTTCATTTGTTTGCTTGTTTGATTCTCAAGGCATAGCTTCTTTGGGTAGCCCTGGCTGTCCTGGAATTCCCTCTGTAGACCAGGCTGGCCTCAAACTCACAGAAATTTGCCTGCTTCTGCCACCTGAGTGCTAGGATTAAAGGCCTGCACCACCACTGCCTGGCCCATCGACAGTTAACGTTGTCATTATTCTTTTTGCAATATAAGTTCTTTCTCATATTGTAATTAACTCCCCCTCCCCCTTCCTCTATACTAATGACTAAACGTGGCCTCATACATGCATTCTACCACTGAGCTACATCCCTGGTCCTTGAGATAGGATCTTACTAAATTGCTCAAGCTAGTCTTGAAGTAACTCTATAGTCTAGGTGGGTCATGACCTTGAACAGTTCCCTCCCAAGTCGCTAAACAGCTAGGATTACAGGCCTGACTAGTTTATGTGTGTGCATTTATAGTTTTGTTTTGTTTTTCATTGTGGCAGAGCCTCCCAGGGAAGTTGAGGCTGACCTGTAACTCAGAATTCTGCATGAGTGATGGGATTATAGACGTCAGTCGCTATTACTAGGCCTGCTTTCTGTTAAGAGGGTTTAATAGCTCCTTATCGCTGGGCTTAGATGCCTTCTATCTCACCTGGGCTGGGAGTGGACACCTTGGGAAGTAATGAAACTTTAGAATGGAACGGCTTTGGCCAGTGGGTCTCTCTGAACCAATTAGGTTCAGGGTCTTTCTTCCTTCCTTCCCCCCCGCCCCCTCTCTGAAAGAGCGATGATGTCATGTAGCCCAGGCTGGCCTGTATGACATTCACTATATGGCAAAGGGGATGTCTGGTTCTCCTGTCTCCACCTCCTGAGTGTGCCCACATTGTTTATGTTGTGCTGGGGATCAAACTCAGGGCTCCCTGTGCTGGCTAAGCGTTCTACCAACAGAGCTGGGTCTCCACTCCCAGTCAGCTCCTGACTGATTTCCTCACAGTTCTGTGTTAACTCTGTTCCCTTTCCTAAAACTCACTCTTCCCGTGGCTTTTGACCACTCTTCTCCAGAGCGCCTTCTGCCCTTTCCGGTTTGCTCTGATTTTTGTCCTGCAGAGTTCGTAATACTGGCATTCCCATAGGCAGGCCCTGTCTTTCATCCACCTTTGCCTCTAACTACATCGGGTGTCTAGATGGCCTCATGCCTTCTCTTGATGTCGACGTTCACACCTCGTTGATGATTTCCAGAGCTCTCTAGCCAGGTGCTCATGTCTGCCTCCTGTAGCTGACACTTGCTCAGGGTGGAGTTATTGAGCATCTCCACATGGATGATACACAGCCCTTGTCTGTTGTATACCCACAAACTCATTCATTATTTTTCCTCGGGCCCCTCCCAAGGTAAGCTCCCGTGTCTCCATTGTGGTCAAAGAGTCACACTGGGCTCACTTCTGTCTTGTCTCTCACAGCTGAGTGGAGTCATCCAGCCTATTAGCCACCTTCTCAATTTCTTTGGAGTCTGGCTTCCTTTCATCTAATGCCTCTCACTTCAGACTGCGCCGCATTTTGCCTGCTTGCCCACCATGGTGGTATGTACAGATTAATTCTTACCACTGCCCCCCCCCCCCAGACCATAACACCATCTTCCCATAATACAACAGAGAGTTCTATATAAAAAAAACACTAACTAAATCCCACTTGGGTGAGGTCTTCGGCCCCTGCTGACCTGGATCACTTCACATTGTTGTACCCTCAGGGAAGGCTCGGGACTGCTTTGTTTCTTCATATTATTTTCACCAGGAAGACCTTTTAATTTTGTCTCACACATGCATCCTTACTTCTTAGCTTGGATTAGCTAGCTATCTCTGGGAAGCTTTCTGTGAACCCAATCCTTCCATATCAGTAGGGAAGCACTTCCATTTTCTCCTTGCTGGCTGACTGCATGCTGTGATGGACTACTTGAGGCAGGAGGAAGGCTAACCTGATCTGTATAGTGAAACCGTGCCTCTAAGGGGTTGGGGCGGGGGATTCCAGGAGTAGGTTTGATATATTGTATCACCATGAAATACATTGCTTCTTAGAAAAGAGCAGTTACTTTTGCTGTCATCTCAGCCCTCCAAATCCTCAGGCAGGCAAATCTCTAGGTTGAGGGTAGCCTGCGCTAGCTACATAGCAAGAGCTTGTCACACTTATCAGAGTTGTATGGCTTATACTGCCATCACAAAGTCCGTGTTGCCACTGAATCGAGTTTTCAACCCTTTGTGGAATGCCTCCGTTCAGGTGTGTCAGAAGAATTGGTATGATAGTGTATAAATCTGTCATCATTTGTCCCGATGGGACTATTCTTTATTTGGTCTGCCCAGTCCAGTCATTAGGTACATGTGACTGTCAGCCCTGGAAATATAGGCAGTATGACTGGGAAGCGGAAACGTTCATTGCCTTTAATTTGAGTTAACTGAAAGTGAAACGTAAATACAGACAGGTAGCATGGTCAGCTCAAATTGGACAGCCCCACTCTAGGGAGGAAAAGGTAACCAACTATGCAACAGGTGTAATTGCTGCATTCCGGTCCCTTTCCTCCTTTGTTGATGCTTTGTTGACGTAATAGGCTCATGAAAGTAAGGTGTGACCGGTTCATAAGTGTAGTCATTACCACTGGAAGTCAGTACCACCTAATTGGGAGAACCATTTTTAAATAGGTGCTTAGATCAGGAGGAGAGTAACACAACGCGCCAGTCAGGAAGACCAGCCCGCGTCCCTGTGGAAACTGGAGATAAAGTGGGAAATGTTACTCACAGCGCTTACTCAGAGGCGTGTACTTCCTACTCCAAAGGAGGCCAGCAGCAGCATAAGGCTTTGAGGGCAGCATCTGCAAGACTTGTTTTTCCACACATACTGCCAAACTTGCTCTGATTAGACAGGAAGTGAAGACACTTTTCAGCGAGCCCGCCGGCATCTGGATCTCGTCATGGGTCTATCCAGACCTTTCTACCTTTTACCTTTATGTCTGTGGACCAAGGAAGGCTAGGGGCTACTCTCCGATTTAAGGGAAGAACGGAGGGAGTGGGAGTGGGGAGCAACTCTTATCTAACCCCAAATCTCGTGTATCAGTTTTGACTCTAAATAGTCAACATACTTCTATAATAAACAGTTTGTTTGAATCGCTCGATTCTTGCACAAGGAGGACTCTGTATAAATCTTGTCAGATCAGCCTTGAGGCCACCTGTCTTTTATACGCAGGGGACGGAGAGGGATTTCAATCTCTTTATTGGAGTCGCTGTTCATATGTCAAGGAGGTAACCTGGCCCGCATTGCCCTAAAAGGTCCCGCTTTACTATTTAATCCAAACACCTTTGTGTCCTTGGAAACTGGGTCAGCAGCGGAGCAAATTTAGGGGGTGCAACACTTGTCTGGGCTGGCTGGTCCCGTAGGCCACCTCCGAAGCAAAGCTTCGGGGTTTCCCCAGTCGTTCTCTGGAGGAGAACGCAATCGTTGTCTGTGAGAACCCCCGAGATGTTCTTTAAACAGTGTTCCTCCGGACGCGCCGCGCGACCTCCCGGGCATCCTCTCCAAGGCGCAGCGCTTCCCCGGGCGCGCGCTCGGCCGGACTTGCTGGCTTCTAAGCGCGCGGCGGAGCGAACCATCGGGCCAGAGAGGCGGGGGTGCAGGCGGGACGCGAGAGCTCGGGAGCCTCCTGCTGCTCCAGGTCCTCCGCCGCCGGCCGGAGTCAGAGCGCATGACACTGCCCGCCGCGGGGCCTCGGGCGCGGCGCCGGCGAGCTCTCCCCCGGCGGCGGGGGTGGTAGCGGCCGTTGGAGTTTCCCCGTCGGCCAGCGTGGGCGCAGCTAGGCGCGGGGCGGGCCGGCTGCGCCGCGGGAGGAGGGACAAAGGGGAGGCTCCCCGTGGTGGCGAACGGGGTCCGCCACTGCAGCTTGTAATTCTGAGCCGCGGCGAGCAGGAGGAGGTGCGGGAAGCGCGCGCGAGATGCCGGTGCGGGGAGACCGCGGGTTCCCACTGCGGCGGGAGCTGTCGGGCTGGCAGCGCGTAAGTTTCCTCCCGGGTCCGGAGACGAGCGGTTGCGTGGGAGCTGGTGGATTCCGTGAGGCTCCTCACTATCCACCGACAATTCTTTGGGCTGTAGTTAGCAAGGGTCCTTCGGGAGGGGAGGATTGAGAGGACGGCGCTGATGGCTCATGGCCTCTTGAAGTCAGTTGGCTTTGAGATGAAGTCCCAAGTAGGGGAAAGTGTGGAGTCCAGCGCCCTGGTGTCGGCTCCCAGGACTTTCTGTGCCTGTGGTCACCGACTGGACGCCTGCGTATGTGTGTGTGTGCTCTTTCCAACTTAATGCAGACGTTCTAAGCCATGTACCGAGAGAAACGGAGGACTCTTTGGTACCCAAATCCTCGCTTTCCTTTTCAGTCAGCTGCCTTTGCGTTACAGCTTGTTTTGCAGTAAGGAATGGAGATGGGGTTTTGGAAGAAGCCCCAGAAAGGAGTGATGAATGGTTTGTATTCTGGTAGTATCTTACCTGTCATCGGTCCCTTTTATTTTATGTCTCCATTTGTTAAGTTTCCGCTTTTACACAGTAGTTTATTTTAAGGTTTAAATAACCAGGGATTTCGACCTCAGGCCTTTTCACATTCTTGAAGTGTGAAGAACTTAGGAGGGAACCTGCCAGGACTCAGTAATGGAATACGGTCTTCCCCTCGAGTTTAGTTTTAGTTCTAAGGCTGAGTCGCTTCTCTGGCGACTGTCTGACCTGAGTAATAATGGTTGCGGCTTTCCCGAGGTTCCCAGTGAAGAGTCATCCCCTCCCAGAAACTGCCCTGCAGTGCACACTCCCTACCTCCACTCCACTTTGGAATCCCAGCAGAGGCAAAGACAACGCCTCCATAGCTTCCTATGTGGTCTGTGTTTGCTGCGCCCACAACCCTTTACAGAAAACGGGTCCATCCTGGGAAGAAGGTAGTTTGGGCTGACAAATTAGTAAGTAGTAATTGTATTTGTCACAAAGGGCCATTCAGTAATCCTGGTTAGGATAAGGATTAGCCAGTTTAATACATGTTCTTGAATAATGCTTCTTCACTGTGGAGCATGCAAAGGTAAGTAAAGGCCGTGTGTTTTGTAAGGAATGGATGGTGTCAACAGTGCCTGTTAGGAGTCTGGGCAGGGTGCTGTTCTTGGGGGGTGATAAGAGAAGAGAGAGTGCTTTAGTCAAGGTAACAGTGGCTTTTGAGGTTTTTTTTGTTCCTGTTTTCCCTCTACAGAGCTTCTCGAAAAGATTAAATAAGGGGAGGATTGGGGGGAGGGGGAGGGAGGGAGAGAGAGAGAGAGAGAGAGAGAGATTGTTTCTGTGGGCGTGGGGTGCTGGGAATTGAACCCAGGTCCTTAAGCATAGGTTTTTGAGCTGTGTCCCAGCTGCAGTTTTTCAGTACCACTGAGCTACCATTTAATGAGCACCTACTTAGTGCTGGTCTCTTTGAGGACTTGACTGAGTTCTGCGTGGACTGGATTTCTGCTTGCAGGAGTCTAGTGCACACCAGCATGGTGGACTGATTTAGATGGCTCTGACTTTCGATGATCCCTGGCACGGAGGGAGGAATGTGTAATACAGCCGCACACCCTGCTATTCAGAGACCCAACAAAGGGTGGGATTGTCTTCTCTGCGTCCCTTTGGGGATTCTTTTGGGGGCAGAAAGCACGTGAGCAGACCCTTCCTGATGTCAGTCACTATAGAGAGTGGCTGGAAATGTTTTTGCCTCACTGCGCACTGGCAAAGAGTGGGCGCTAGGGACACAGTGGTCCTGGGTCCCGAAAGTTTAATGTGGGGATTAAGTGAAGGGTTTTGGGTTGGTAAGGGAGGTGAGGTCTAGAAATAGAGGTAGGAAGTGCCAGATGCCAGTGAAAAATGTGAGTCGGAGGAAGGGTGGTACAGCTCTCTTTGGAAGGCCTTGTATGGCAGTAACACAACGTTGGGAGGGAGAATCACAGAAACTCCTAATGTACTTATTAATTAATGGTTCTGCTCTCCTAACAGTCCAGCGAGCTGCTTTTGTAGCAAAGGCCACTCCACTTCCAACATGGTAAATGGTCCTATTTTTGAGGTTTGCCTAGGACTAAGACCAGTTTCTCTGTATGGCCCTCAGGGGAGTTCGTTTGTAGTGACTAATGCCTAAACTCGCTTAACCCTTGATCTAGTTCCTTACACAAGGACAGCAGATCACAGCTAGCCATCTCTCTCCCGTGTGAGTTGGTGAGCACTTCTTGAATGTATGTATCCGAGTGCTTGGGCGATGACAGTGTTCCCACCATTAGTTTTCTTTTCACACAATTTTTTTCCTCCTTTGGATGTCATCTTTCAAGGAGACAGATTCTTGAAAGTAGGTGGTGGTGGTGGGGGGGGTCACTTTAGGTCACTGTACCTCTTTGTGTTCAACAGTAGTGGTTTAAAAAGACATTGTGATTTGATTGGGCTGGCTTGAGATGTGGGGGCAGCTGTGAAATTGCTCACACTAATCACCCGCCTTTTAACATCTCCCAAGATAACTAGCCATTAGGGAATTCTTTGCCTAATCCCTCAAACAAATCCATCAGCTAGGCCATATTGAAGATTTATCTCAATTGAGAGCTGTCTCTCAATAAAATGCCTCATTGGTTATATATATCCTAAGCTACAATCAGGGATGCAAAGACGTGTGGCCACGGTGACCTTGATGTCCCAAGATAAAGGTGTTTTTGCTATGGTGCTATCTTGGTATCTACTACACCTGGTCTTGGGTGGAGGGAAGCCGAATTAGCATGTTAGCTGGGAGTCACTGGGTCCCAAGCCGGAGTCAGGACTATAGATTGAGAGACCCAACTTAATACCAGTTTGGTGAATTTAAGCTCGTGAACACCATGAACTCTGTTTTAGACAATTGGCGCTGGAGAGATGGCTCAGCGGTTAAGAGCGCTGATTATTTTTCCAGAGGTCCTGAGTTCAGTTCCCAGCAACCACTTGGTGGCTCACAACCAACTGTTAATGGGATCCGATGGCCTCTTCTGGTGTGTCTGAAGGGAGTGACAGTGTACTCATATACATAAAATAAATAAACAAATCTTCAAAAGAAGAAAGAATAGAGAACCATTTAGTGGCCATTTAGCCAGTACAGGAAATTTTGCGATGCCCTGGCCGTCATCCCTTTTAGTAGCAGCTCAGACACCTGTGACATTCTCTGGAGGAGTTAGAACTGTCCCAGTATCTGTTATTGTAATGGCCAGTGTTTATTTGGGACGGTTCCTGGGAGAGCAGTCAGTCAGGCTTGCAGGATTTTTATGTAATGCTGAACTGTGAGTTGGAAGTCCTCTCTTTCTTTCCACTTGATTTAGACATGGGCTTCTTAGAATTTGGAGACTATACTGATTTCCTAAGGACCGGGAGGTCGTTGTGTGCTTGGGCAGTGGTGTTGCTGATCAGTTGATAGATGTGCTAGACTGTGGCATGTCATGGGCAAGAACCCCGATACTGGGCTGCACCCTCAGGCCTCTGTCCTGGTGTTTGTGTTGTTTTGTTTTTTATGACAGATGCCTATTATCTTGGCCATTATCCCGAGCCTCTCAGAAAAAACACTAAGGATTTTGACACCCCCAGATACTTAGCCATTTGATTTTTTTTTTCCCTAGAGTATTTGACCAGTTGTGGTTCATAAAACTTACAGGAAAAATAGTTTTTTAAAATATAATTAATTCTATTTGTATGCTGCTCTGTTTGCATGGATGTCTGACTATCGCTTATGCTTGGTGCCAGAAGTGGGGATTGGATTTCCAGGACTATAGTTACAGATGGATTGAGTAGCCATATTGGTGCCAGGTCCTCTTTAAGAGCAGCAAGTGCTTTTAATGTTTGAGCCACCTCTTCAGCTCCAGTTTGTTTTGTTTTTCTGGGACAGGATTTCTTGGTGTAGCCCTGGCTGTCCTGGAACTCCATAGACCAGGCTGGCCTCGAACTCCGAGATCTGCCTGCCTCTGCTTCCAGAGTGCTGGGATTAAAGGCCTGTACCACCTTTAATTAAGCAATTTAATTAATCATTTAATTTAAACAGTGAAACAGCAATAATGAAGTTATCCAGCCATTTGTGGTAGCACATGCCTTTAATCCTACCACTCCTGGAGGCAAAAGTTCGCAGATATCTGTGAGTTCTAGGCCAGCCTGGGCAACATAAGATCCTGGCTCAAAATAAACACAAACAGAAAACCAAAACCACCACTACCACCACCACCACCACCACCACCACCACCACCACCACCACCACCACCACCAAAACTAACCCAAGAATTCTCTTCCACAGGGATTAAATTCTATCTTTTTTTATTAGCTACGACGGAACATAATTCTGTTTTTCAGTTCTTACACATTAATATCACGTGAGGAAAGAGAGCAAAGGCAGTCACCAGTCCCACTTATTTGAAGACTGGGTGTAGCTTAGGATGAAAATCATTGTGAAGTAAGACTGTGTTAAGATTTGTGAACTTATGGTAAGTTAGTCGTAGACTGCAAACATTGAGAGCATGAAGGCTATTGCTCTCTGAGCCTTGGGCGTTAACTGTGTAAAACACATGTGACTTGGATCTGGAGAACTCTGAGTGTAACTCCCCCCCCAACCCCCAACCCCCTTACCTTCATGAGCCGCTCATGCAGAATCATCCTGGGATACCGGGAGTGTTGAACACCATGGTCTCTATCTTGAGCCTGCGGACACAACAACCCCAACCCCCCACCCCCCCCCCATTTTTGCAGTTCTTTTGATTGTGTTTGCCCATGGGGTATCTGTGAGGCTCTTTTTAACATCTGGTTGGATTCCCTTCCTTTCTCTGCTTTCTCCAAGTAGGTGTTGCGTCGCCAAACGTTGCCTGGCCAAATGCTGTTCATTCTTTTGTGATAAAGTGGAGGGGCGGGGAGGAGGTGCTTCGCCTCTTCCGGGGAATATCACTTTGTTTTCAAGTGGGGCCTGAATAATGCAGGTCACCAAGTAGCTGCCCTATTAAGTGGTTTAAACTTCTCAGGGTCTTTCTCAAATGTGTTGTATGGAGGGATTTTTAATTTTAGCTCATGTATTAGCTTTATGGCGCTGAGGGTGGAACCTGTTTTTATACGTCTGTTGCGTATATATATTGAGCTGTAAATAGGGCTCTCAGAAGGATGCTGTGGGAACTGGAAGGTTTGAGGTAGAAAACAGCTCCTTGCTTTGACTTCCAAAGAACAGTTGAGATGCACGTTGACGTGAATCAAACGGAAGAGGGGACACTGAATCACAGGCGGTCTCTATGTTTGTGCCTGTGGTGCCATTTTGAGGTGTCCTAAGCCTTTGGCTAGTGACTTGTATTTAGTCATTCATATCAGCACATGCCATTTGTTGATTGCCACCTGGCAGAGGGTTAAAGTTGGGTCTTTAACACGATACAGGCTGGCACCGTTCCGTAGTAGGATATATTTTGTAATGTGCTTATTTGAACTTAGAGTAATGTTTTCGCCTGACTAGACTTTGGTGGGCGTAGCTTTTTTTTATATTTCTCCTCCTCCTGTTCTGTAAGGGGAGTAAATATAGTAATGGTGAAAATGTAATCTTGACACATTTCTGAATGAATGAATGAATGAATACCTCCCATCTCCTTTGTTGTTTCTGGGAGCTGTGGGTGGAACCCAGGGCCTGGAATATGCTAAGTACCTGCTGGGCAGGTACTTATTAAAGTTAAAATTATTTTATTATATGCCTGCGTTTGTATTGCGCAACAGATGAGTACCTGCTGCCTGGGAGGCCAAGGGAGGGTGGGAGACCTTCTGGGTCTGGGCTTCCAGGTTATTGTAAGCAGAGAAGTGCGTGCTGGGAACTAAACCCTGGTCCTCTGCGGGACCAACCAGTGCTTTTACCTGCTGAGACACAGGTCCAGACCAGGTTTGTAGTTTTCCACGGTTGTAACAGTTTTCAGACTGTACACCAGTCTAAAAGTCAGTTACATTTTTGCCATCATAGTAAAGGAAAACTTTGATAGTGTTACAGAAATTTTAATTCCTTGAGTTGAAGATAAGGTAAGCCAGGTGCCTGACAACATTTTTTTTGCTCGGGAGACAAAACACTCTACTCACTCCCAGACCGGGAACCCATGGTACACCCGATATTTAGTAATAAGGCTACCACCAAAGTCCAGTTTGGTGATCCATTGAGTTTTATTGGGGTTCCCTACAGGAATATGGGTTCAGAGTTACAAATGACCCTTCATTTGGATGAGCACAAATCAGCCCCAGAACAACTGCACCGCCAGGGTTCACCCCAGCATGGGTGACAGCTCACAAAAGCTGGGAACCTAGACTACCCTGGGCAGCCTGCAGGTTGAAGGTTCTTTTGCTGCTTCAGTTGGCTGAAATGTCTTCCGAGGAGCAATTATTGCCTGAGAGACTTCTTCCCTGCTGGGCTATGCTTACTCACTCAGGCAGGCAAGGAAGCGCCTGGAGAATCTGGTCAGTTTCAGTGGACTTTTGAAGAGCTCCCTCCCAGCCCTCCCTCCCCTCTCCCTCTCTGTCTGTCTGTCTCTGTGTCTCTGTCTCTCAGTTTCTCTGTCTGTCTCTGTCTCTCTCTTTCTCTTTCTTGTGTGTGTGGGGCGGGTAGGAGCTCCCCTGCAGGATGGAATCTCTAAGTTAACTGTTACACAACACAAGGAGAGAATGCTTTCTAGTAGTATTTGGTCCTTCTAGGGCTTGGAGCTTCAAGGGCCTTTGTTCTCAGGAGAAAGGAAAAATAAATTTGTCAGCCGGCTTCATTGCTTTGATGTCCGACTGTAGCAATTTGTTTATTCTGAGAGCTGATCCTCCCCACATACGGGAGGAAGCCTGGGCTCTAGCTCAGTTTCTTCTTTTTGCCTTACAAGGATAGCAGGCACACCTGAGAACCTGGGTGGGTGGAGTTTCATCCTGGAGCGTCATCCCTGTATCCCCTAGACGTCACCCACCACTCTCACGTCTCAGTGACTAGAAGTATGAGATTACTGAGGGAGTTTCTTAGCAAAGCTAAAGGACTTCCCGGTGAGCTCAGTTTCGGAGGAGCACACTTCCTCCTTAGCCCTCTTCAGTCTGGAGTCAGCTGCTCGGCTGTGTGGGATTGGCTGGTGTACACCTGCCCCTGTTTCCTCCAGCCCTGCATACCTCCAGTCACTTCCTATTAGCTGTGAGCCCTGCCCTTGTGTGAGTCATGGCAGTAGGCACAAGGGCTTTCGGTGCCGGGCATCAAACGTAATTCACTGTGTACTTATCAGATCGACTCATTTGGGGAGGCATGAGCTAGCATGAATCAGACTAGTGGAGAACTTAACCAAGAGAATTCCTTGTATTTATGTCGTGAATGGATGATAGTTGATGAGCAAAGAAGTCTTAACCAAAAAAGTGTAGAATTGCTTTTGGATCTCTCTGTGTGCTGCTGTTGAGGTGGGATGGTGTTTAGCTCAGGTCGGTCTTAATTAAAATTGTTACGGTGTTGCAGAACTTCGGGCTATAGCTGGGAAGCAGCAGGGACTGTGGCGTTAATGAACTGATCAGTTTATGTGAGTCGCAGACCTAAGCTCTACTTAGTTCTGATGGCTGATAAAGTCATCTGTGGCCCTTAACTTTCTGAGGGCTCTCAGTGCTTGAGTGTAAAAGCCTAGAGACCATTCTAAGGAGTTTGGAGCAAGATACTCCAAATTCCTTGCTCTTTCAGCTATATGTGTGTGTGTGTGTGTGTGTGTGTGTGTGTGTGTGTGTGTGTGTGTGTGTGTAAGAGATCCATTGGATTCTTTCAGAAAGACATTAAAAAAAATACTGTTTAAAGGCAGAGTGCCTGGTAGTTGCTCAGTTCACAAAGCGATGGAAAGATCCGTTACTAAGTTGCAGCTTGAATAATGTACTAGCCCAGAGCTCGCAGGTTGTCCTCTCTGCTGCTCAAGCCAGTAGCATCTGTCTCCTCCGCCTCCTCTCTTCCAGATTTTATTTAAATTTTTTTCTGAAATTATTTTTTGGTTTATAGGTATGGTGTTTTGCCTTCTTGTGTGTCTGTGGACTGTATATGGGTTTGTGCCTGATACTCTCAGAGGCCAGACAAGAATGTCACATCCTTGGAACTGGAGTTAGGGATTTCCTTTTCTTTTCTTTTTTTTTTTTTTTTTCCTTTGTGTGTAGTTCTGGCTGTGTGTCTTGGAGCTCACTATGTAGACTAGGTTTCGAACTCAGGTCCTCCTGACTGGCATTAAGGGTGTGTAGCACCACGTCAGTTTATACACAGACTTGTTAAAAGGAAAAGTGTGGGCTCAGGATCCCCCCAACCCCCAACCAAATTCTCAGCACAAAGGAAAGGTATTTGCTCTGGAGGGACAGAGGGCAGGGATAATGGATAAGACAGGAGCTAGAGGAAGAGGGAGAACAAAGAGGAAAGAAAGAAGAGGGGGAAGGGGTATTTGTCCCAGAGTGGGACAAGGACTGGCTCTGGGTGGAGAGGGAACAGGCAAATGATGGTGTTTTTTTTTTAAATCTTTTTTTTTTTTTTCCGGAGCTGAGGACCGAACCCAGGGCCTTGCGCTTGCTAAGCAAGCGCTCTATCACTGAGCTAAATCCCCAGCCCCAAAATGATGGTTTATAAAGATAAAGTGGGCAACCCTGTGTTAGGATGAAGTGTTGCATTTTAATTGTGCATGTTAATTAGGTGCCCCAAAGGGAGTGTTGATTCCTGGACTTTATAACTGGACCTTAGTAGTCAACCTCAGGAAGAGGAAATGGCAAATAAAGAAATAGACCTTGGGGGGTCAGCCTTAGGAATGATGAAATCTAATGGTTATTTTGTTGTTGGTTTTTGTTTTTGTTTGTTTGTTTTTGTTTTTAAGGCAAGGCAAAGGGAATGGGGGGAGAAGGGCAAGGTCTGCTAGAGTCATGTCCACCACTCTCGTGGTCGCTAGAGTCCCTTCAGTTGTGAGCTGCCGTGTGGGTTTGAACCCAGGTCTCTAAGAGCAGCAAGTGCTGAGTAGTCTTTCCAACCCTTATTTTTTAAAAAATAAGTTTATAATGGTTTATTTTTAATGAGTACATGCACACACACGTGTCCCTGGAAGCCAGAAGAGGGTGACAGAGTCCCTGGAGCTGGAGTTAACAGGCAGTTGTGATCCCACCTGATGGAGTGCTGGGAACTGAACTCAGGTGGTCCAGAGGAAGAGGAAGCACTCGGAGTTATAAGCAGTTGTGAGCTGCCTGCTGTGGGTCCTGGGAACTGAACTCTGTCCTCTAACAAGCAGTCAGCATTCCTTCCTGCTGAGCCACCTCTCCAGCCACAATCCAGCCATTTCTTAGGGCTTCTTGAGAATCCCTTTTCATTCTTTTCTCCACCCTTTTCAGGCAAAGCTTCGAGCAGGGAGCCTCCCACACACCTTTGTCTTTTGCACGGGCTTTTCCCCTAGGGTGAACTTTTGCTGGGATGAGCACAGAAGGGGCTCCAGACTGCAGTTGGGAGCTTTTTCTGGTCCCCTTCCAGTCAAGCCAGAAACCAGACTTCTGATTGATGGCGGGGAGAGGAACTTCCTCATTCACCGGCTCCTGTGAAAGGACTTGCTCTCTGTAGCTGCAGCTAGAGTCCAGCACTTCTGACCATGGCCTCAGGAGAAGCACTTTCCCAGCCTCAGGCTGCTCTGGTTAGTGTCTGGGTGAGTTTTAAGAGGGGAGAGAGATTGGTGGCATCTTAGACACTCCCTGAAATTTCCCAGGTATGAAACTGAAAACATTTGTTTCTTTCCTCCTAATGTTATTGTTACCAGGACAGACTAGCAGCTGAGGCTCTCGGAAAGTAAGAGGCCCCAGGTGGTCCGGAGTTGCTTCTGGCCTGTATCAGGATTTATCTTCTTTCCTTTCTGGGCTGCTGGGAAAAACTCAGGGCCCTGTTCCTGTTAGGCCAGTTTTCTTCCTCGGAGCTACACCCCCAGCCCTAAGCAAAGCTAGTTTGTTTTTTTCTTTGTCTTCCGGTGTAGCCCTGGCTGTTCTGGAACTCACTCTGTAGACCTTGAACTCAAGAGATTCGCCCGCCTCTGCCTCCAGAGTACTGGAATTAAAGGCAACCTGGCCTAAATGAAGATTTTAATCTAAGGGCTGGGAGGAATACTAGTTGGGTGCACTGCTCAACCAGATGCAGATGACTCTAGAAGGGAGTGGTTGGAAAGGGGAGGAAAAGTTTCCTTAAGAACTGGAGTTTGAAACCGTTTGTCTGGAGTGTTTCAATACAGAAAGACTTTACCAAAGAAACAGAAGAATCCAGGAAAGGTCTGCCCTCTACAGTCTACATAGTCATTATCATACATTTTCTATATTGTCATGTTTATGGTTTTCTTGAAGTATACTTTATTTATATACGGGTTTCTATTTAAATTTCTAATAAAAGGTTTAATGATTTTTTTTTTTTTTGGGTTTAGTGCCGAAAGTGAAGGTATTTTATTGTGGTAAAATATAACATTAAATTTAATATTTTAAGTATACGATTCAGTTAGTATTTGTTCTGTGCCTTCTAGTCACAGGCATCCAGGAAGTCAGTGGTGTGGTTGCTGTTTGGATAGAAAGATAGACGTTTTTAACATCATCGAACTGGCTCTCCCAAGAGAGCCTTGTTTGATTCCCCTCCCCAGGGACTAGTTTTGTATGTCTTCCTTCTTTGCAGGGAGTCTCAGTGACATCTGTCTGTGTCATTGTGTGAAACTCACTAGTTCTCTTGTTGCTCAGTAACATTCTGTGTGTGCACATGTGCACTTTCCACCTCATCCCACGTATGCTTATTCACCACCATTCTCTGCACATGTACATGCAGCGCCACTCCATGTGTATGCACTCATCATCCATGTATGTACATGCATTGTCATTCCATGTGTGTGCATAGTATCATTCATTCCACATGTGTGTACACTCAACATCATTCCATGTGTGTGCATGGTCGGTATCATTCCACATGTGTGTGCACACTCAACATTCTATGTGCATGCACATTCAGCATTTTATTCTTTTGATGAATTTTTTTAAAAAAAGTTGCTATTATGAATAACCTTTAAAAAATTCCCGCACATTATATTGGGCACATATACATATTTTTTCTTGTGTGAATTCCAAGTATTAGAATTCTTGTGAACTATAGATGATTAAGTGTCAATCTGTAACTTTGACGGCACATAGACCTGACCATAAATTATTTTATCTTCTGCGTCTTTCTCTGATCTTAAGCAGGTTACTATTTTATCGTGTCCAGTCTTCGCATCTATAAATCAAGCATTGTACACAGAACCTGTAGGTCAGGGTTTAGTCAGGATTTTTTTTTATGATTTCTAGGCGAAAGAAACTTAATGCAAAATATTGGCAGTCTCCCAAATAGTCAAAGGCTGCTGGTGTAAAAACCAAGGTCCCGTCACCAGCATTCAGATTTGCCCCACAGACTCTGAGGTTGTGCAAGGCTCCCAAGAACCCATTGCCTCAGCCTTGGCGGTTCTCAGGCTGGTGAGGGAAAGGGAGGTGGGGAATCAACTTGCTGTTGCTGGTGAAGGAAAGAGGAACCCTGAAGGCTTCTGCTATCTTTCATGCTTTCCGATCCTCCATGTGCACTTCCCTTGCCCAAGGTTCCTCAGCCAGAGATGTGAAGGTGTCTGGCCTCTGGTAAAAGAGCTCTCTGTGCCAGAAAGGTCTGGGTGGCTCTTAGGATTGCTCTAAGGTACTCAGTCAGTAGTCAGTGGAAGCAGCTGTCATTTCTTATTTCCTTCATCATTTCGGGGGAGCACTAGACTTTCTGTTTGCATACTCCCATGTCTGTCCTTTGATTTTTCTAGTCAGTCACCTGATACAATCCAGGCGACTTGTAACAGCTACTTTCTCCATAAGGCATCCTACCTTTGGAAGGGCCTAGATCCTATAGTTTAGGTCTGTTTCCTGCCTCCTATCACAGAATTGCTTGCCTAGACTGGTCTCAGATTCTGTGTTTGGGACTATAGACAAGCACGTGCCACCATTTCTGACTCTGGTTACTTTGCTGTATGAAGAGTAAGCTTGAAAAGTCACACCCTAAGGCCTGAGGGTGTCGCTTAGTGGTGGAGCACTTGCCTAGCATGTACTAGGCATGTGCTAGGCATGTGCTAGGCATGCATTCATCCCTGGATTTGTCCCCAGAACTGGAAGAAAAAAGAAACAGATGGCTGTGATATCAATCTTGTAATATCAGCACTTGGCAAAGCTAAGACAGGCCTAGCCTGGGCTACCTACCAATTTTAGGCAATCGAGAGAGACTAAAACCATAATGATTTTTCAAGCTTACAAGTTAATGAAGAAATAGAAGATAGCTTAATCCTATTAACTTAGTTCTTGGATGAGTAACTTAAGAGCGTGAGTACACTGTCTCAGACGTCCTTCTCATCTGATAGTGTAAGTGAAAGGAGCATCTAAACCTGATCTTTGTCATGGGCTCCAGCCATCTTTAATTTCTTTGGAATTTTATCAAATGAAATGGAAAGAGGTTATATTTATCCTAGTTTGTGCTTCAAATTTCATGCTGCCCGAATAGTCCATCAAAACCGTGGGCAGTAGTGACCTCAGTCATTTGAGTTTGTTTTATAAAATGAAAATTTTATAAAATGTAAGCTTTAAAATCTTTAATCCCTTTGATGATCCCCTCTTTCACCCCTGGAGAAAACTTGATTTGTTTCTTTTTTCCTCCTAACTTGGGAATATTGGCGAATTTTTCTCCCCCATTCAAATTATCTTCTCTACCTCTCCAGCTTACTCTACCCTGCCTGTCTATTACCGCTTACTCCTAGTCATTAGCTGGAAACAGTGGTCATGGGATTCACCAAATGCCATTTGAGGCTCCTGGCCACGGTACTGCTTCTTCGAGAAACTGGAAGTGCTACACGCTGGAGAGTAGACGTGCAACCAAGCACACTGAGAAGCACAAGGACTTTCCTCCAGCCCTGGATTAGACTTGGAGTCAGCCAGAGCTCACAATAGATGTGCAAACAGTTTACAGTGCCTCAGACAATGAACAAAGGGTCTCACTGTGTGGAGGGTAGAAAAGGGAGCTGGAGGGAAGCTTCTGGGTAGTGACCTAATTCACTCCCTCTGCACCCCTCCCTGTGCTGGGGAGCTTAAGTGTGTGTGTGTGTGTGTGTGTGTGTGTGTGTGTGTGTGTGTGTGTGTGGTATTTATGTGTGCGTGTGTGCATGTGTGTTCTTTATATTTTGCTGGGGATGAGACTCAAGGCCTCATGTATACTAAGGAAGCATGCTACTATTGCATTACATCTCTAGCTCTCTGCGCATACACATTAATGTGTATTCATTCATTCATTCATTCATTCTCTCTGTTGATCTAGATATCTATAAACATTTAGGCTTAGTGTTATAACTTGAAGAGGGATCTGACCTGTTGCTTTGTATAATACCATATTTATTTTTTTATCTTATTTATTTTATTTTAAGTCAAATTCTAGAGTTGACTGGTATTCGCTGCACAGAAGTCAGGAACTTGAGAAGGCAGCCGAGATTCTCCTCTTCAGTTCCCTGCAACTTACTCTCCGCTGGGAACGAGGCATCTGCTGTTCAAAGGAAAAAATTCTCCTTGGGCTTTTCTGCTGAAAAAGATGGTCAAACAGAACTGGGTTAAAAATAAATTGAGCTTGGGCATTGCCAAGTTTCTAAGTGTCGTGTTTGTGATTGAAAATACAGGAGGTTGGGGCTGGGGATTTAGCTCAGTGGTAGAGCGCTTACCTAGGAAGCGCAAGGCCCTGGGTTTGGTCCCCAGCTCCGAAAAAAAGAACCAAAAAAAAAAAAAAAAGAAAATACAGGAGGTCATGCTTGTGTTCTACACTCTTGGCAGAGAGGACTCACTGTCATCTGGGTAGCACCAGCAAGTCTCTGTGGCCTCCGAATAGGAACGGACAAAAGAACATCCATCTTGTGTGGGTTCAGACCCTCACCAAAAAGAACTCAGGGGCCAGAGAGATGGACTGGAGAGAGGGCTTGTTAATTAAGAGCATTAGCTATGAGGGTCTCTCCCAGCTCTAAATCACCACTGCACTGTCTCCTGCATCATCTGGAGTGTCGTTTGAAGAATAAATGTCAGGGCTGGGACAGTTGGATCATGTCCTAGCAGTGAACTGTCCTGAGGACACAGCAGTAGCATATCCTTCCCGACAACTCCCAGACGTACGCTTTTGGCTTCGTACTTAGGATAGCGATTTATGGATTGACGTGTCATACACTAGGAAGCTGTCATCCCTGTCTGTCCCTGGGTCTCGAGGGTTCCCACCTGGCTATCATTCACAGTGGAAACAGCAGAAGCCCTTTAATCGGGGAGAAGTTGATTATAACTTGCTCTTTGAAATGGTGGATTAAAAAAAATGTCCTCAAAAGTAGAAACCCAAGTATCCTTTGAAATGTGTGTGTATATAATCAGAAGACCAGAGAGTTTTTTAGATTGTATTTTATGTGTACATATGTGTACCTGAGTATATGTATATATACCAACATGTGTCCGGAAGTCAGGAGAGGGTGTTGGCTCCCCTGGAACTGAAGATCCAGGTGACTGGGCAGTCATGTGGGTGCTGAGAACTGAACCTAAGTCCTTTGTAAGAGCAGCCAGTTCTCTTAACAAATGAGCCATCTCTCCAGCCCATCCTTCTAGTCCTAGTGCTGTTCTAAATGAGGGTCTGAACCACACCGGATCTACATAATTGTATCGGAGGAGGCTTGCGTCTGTATTAGGAGGGATTGTTTGGGGAGGCAGGAAGATCTGAATCTTTGCAGTCCTAGGGCAGACATACCATAGCTGCTGCCCTGAAAATGAAGGAACATGAAAAGAAGAGGAAGCAGAACCTGGATCCTTAAGGACCGGGACCTCTCACCCTCCTCCTGCTTCCTCCCTGCTCTCCTGCCTCAACTGCCCTTCTCTCTTTTAGACTGACATGTGGCATACATATGTTTATGTATAGAAATATAACATGCATACACATGTGTATGTATACATGCTTATAGCCTGGATGCAGGTCAAACCCTCTCCCCTATCTCCCCCTCCTCCATCCCCCCACCACTTCTGAGAAGCACCTTGAAGAAGGCATCTCAGGAGTGACAAGTGTCTGCTCCCCCGTGAGTCTAGTGAACAGCTCCAAGTCCCTGTCCTGGTTTTCACAGATGCTGCAGTGTTCACTGGGCACAGGTTCATTTCAGCTCAGCTTCCAAGCCTTGGACAGAAGTCTGCCTGCCGGAGATGCCTCTTCAGATACCCACAGGGCAGGGCGAGGGGCTGTGCTTGCCTAGGGCTCTCACTTTGCTTTCGGTTGTGTGTTTTGGCTGCTGAAGCCGGGGCAGGAGGTCTCAGGACTTAGTAATGACAGGCCCTGGGTTTAGTGCTCACTGATCTCTCTGGGACAGTTGGGAAGGACGGGGTGTATTCATATTGTAAGCTAGGTAACTAAGGCTCAGAAACAGTGAACACTTGCTGGCTGTGTGTTCCGGGGAAGGAATGTGAGCCCAGGTCCATTTGAAACCTGCAGGTAATCTTGATTCCACCAGCTTCTGTGTCTTACCCTCAGGCTGGAAGGAAGTAGGGGGAGAAGCTCTTCTCACATTGAGCCTTCAGTCCAGGGTATCTGTGAATGCAGCCTATAAATTGTAAACCTAACAGAGCTCTCCCTCCCTCATCTCAATATCTCAGGAGGGCCCTAAACTTTGTAGCTGAGGATGCCCTGGAACTTCCCGTGTGCTAGGCTGTCAGGCGTGGACCACACACCAGGTTTATGTGTACTGGGAATGGAACCTAGGGCTTCGTGCACACTTTGCAAGTAATGTAACCCACCGAGCATGGCCCCAGCCCACGAGATCTGTTTTGATTTACTACTGTTATTATTTAGTGACTCAGTTGTGCAATATTCAGATATGCATTTTGAATTTGAATATCAATATTCAGATATGCCTTTTGTTAATGGCAGTGCCCTGTCTCAGGGTCAAAAGGTTGCGTGTTCTTTGTTGATCTCTAGATGTGTAAGCGTTGCTGCTGAAAGTGTATAGGAATACTTTTTACCACCGGGCAATCATCTGTAAAAATTTTACATTAATATTCCTTTTTGCTTTGTTTTGTTTGTTGTTTGTTTGTTTGTTTTTTGAAACAGGGTTTCTTTGTGTAGCGCTGGCTGTCTTGGAACTTTCTGTAGACCAAGCTGGCCTTGAATTCACAGATTCACCTGCCTCTGCCTTCTGAGTGGTGGGATTAAAGGCATGGGTCACCACAGCCTGGCTAATAGATCAATATTGTTGTTTTAAAGATTTATTTATTTTATGATTATGAATGCTCTATTTGCATGCCTGAAAAAGGCATCCGGTCTCATTACAGATGGTTGTGAGCCACCATATGGTTGCTGGGAATTGAACTCGACCTCTGGAAGAGGAACCAGTGCTTCTTAACTGCTGAGCCATCATCTCTCTGGCTTGATACAATATTTTTAAGAAATGTTTTCTTCCAGAGACTCTATGTCTCCATTACTTTATGAGGTCCCAGAGACTCAGGAGTAAGACACAGCCTAGAGGAGGTAGGTTACATGGACACCTGACTACAACCACACCTTTATTAGAGAAATATTGTCAGCCCAGTCTTGCTTTCTTCAAGGCCTCATGGCCTCTGGTAAAACTAACTGTTACCTCTTAACACAGTTTGAAAAGTATTGTTGACATCAAGGTATCTTGTGGCTACAAAATGTGGATTGAGAAGTAGAAAAAAATAACTTACGTGTGCTGGGAAACTTGCATGTTGAGGGTCCCAATTCTGTAAGTTGTACTGGGGTCAGAGTACGGCTCATAAAACGTCAGATGCTTCCAGAAGGCTTATGTCTACAGCAGAACTGCCTGATTTCTTCTCATCTAGCTGACAGCATGTGTGTTGGTGTAGTGGGAGGTGTTTGAGACATGGTCTCACAGTGTAGCCCTGGGTGGCCTGGAACTCGCTATGTAGACCAGGCTGGCCTTGAACTCACAGATTTAACTGCCTCTGCCTCCTGAGTGCTGGAATTAAAGGTGCATGGTCTTACCACAGCACCTGGCTACAGTGGGAATTTTGACTAGGGATAAGGGTTAGTGAATCTTGGAGCCAGACCATCGTGGTGACAGAACAGATAGAGAACACCAGTTGCTGCCCTAGGGTCGAGGAAGGAGGCCAGTGAAACCTGGGCCAGCCAATCCAGGGGCCAGGAGGAGGTAGGAAGACTTTCCTTTGGAGCTTAGTTGAGGCTGTTTATATTTCTTCCTGATTTTCTCACAGTACGGTTTTCCAGAGTTAATGCGTTAGTTGTGTTTGCATGGGCAACTTGCAGTTGTTGCAACTATTTAAAATGTTGCTTCTCAGTTCTAAGCTCTGCTGTGACCACTAGTGGACATACAATCATACCTGGATTCTTGGGTGGACGTCACTGAGGACAGAGGCAGCAGCTAGAGTGTACGGTTCCTCTTTACATGTGTCCTCTAAGACTTTGGGTTGTGAATGCCACTTTAGTGTCTTGATCTGAGGGAATGACAGTCATGCTCTGGCTTGGGATCAAGAAACACAGATTTGGTGAGAGGGGTCAGAGGGTAAAGTGTTACCTTGCCATGTAAGCTCAGTGACCCAAGCTTCACCTCCAGGGCCTGCGTAAAGGTGAAAGGGAGAACCAACCCCAGGAAGTTGTCCTTTGACCTTGTGTCTGTTTGAGCACACACATGTGCACATACACGTCACACATAAGTTTAAAGTTTTTTTTAAAGGGCCTGATTCATTAATTAATTTTTACTTTTCTGTGCCCAGTGTGTTTCTTCCACATAGCGAAGTGCTTTGCTGAACCCACGTGTGATGACTATTCTTGACAGGAGTTAATGATCTACCCAGAAGATTATGTAAAGCAAGATTTTGCTCTCAGCTAGCCTTCCTTTGCAGTATGTGTTTGGAAGCTGTAAACAGTTTGGATTTTAGTTTAAGGGCAAGACAACCCGGAATTTGCATTGCTACCCAAACCGAGGGAGTTCATCTCATTTTGGTGGATTATCTACACACCGAGAATTCATCCCGTGATAATTAAACAAATACATAATAAACAGATAAAACCGTTGACAACAGGATTATCACTTAACGGCTGCACCGTAAGGACAGACGAGCTCTTTGAGGGTGTAAGTTTGAAAGAAAGCCCCGTAGAGAAGGCCCTGTGGTCCTCTTGTCGGTGGGCACTGTATCTTGGAAAGTGATAACTTGTGCATCCTGGTTTCTTACTGAGTTGTGCAATAGATGTCCGTCAGGAACTACCAAACCATAGTCTGCCACTTGCCCTTCTTGTTTTCTTGTCCTCTTAGTAAGGAACATTCTCAAAATTTTTTTTAATTAAGTTTTATTTTTATTTTAATTTAAATTAAATTTATTTATTTATTTTAATTTTCAAAAATGTGTGTGCGCACGAGTGTACACTGGTGTGCGCACCACAGCGTCCTCCTGGACTTCAGTCTCCACCTCCCACCTTGCTGGAGATAGAGTCTCTTGTTTATTGCTTCACAGGCCAGGTTATTGCAGGCATCAAGTTCGCTGCCCCATGAGCATCTGGGGATTCTCATGTCTCTGCCCCCACCCAGGAGCTCTGGGATTCTAAACACATCTGACTTTAGGAGATCCAAACCTCCATCCTAAATGGGTGCTTTCACCCATTGAGCCACTTGGCCTTCATTAAAGGGTTAAATTTGGGGGTTGGGGATTTAGCTCAGTGGTAGAGCGCTTGCCTAGCAAGTGCAAGGCCCTGGATCCGGTCCCCAGCTCCAGGGGTGGGGGTAGGGGTGGGGGAAAGGGTTAAATTTGAACTGGTCACGTCTGAAACGGCCCTGTTTGTACCTGCAGTGGCTTACACTCTTGCGTGTTTGGCTTTCTGCGGTTTCAATTTTAAGTCCAGTGTCTGAAAGTAAGTAATGGAAAGTTCAAGAAACAAACAAGTTTTGAGTGATCTTTATTACATTATACTGTTTTGATTATTATATATTTTTTAAAAATGGCTTGATCTGGGGTTGGGGATTTAGCTCAGTGGTAGAGCGCTTGCCTAGCAAATGCAAGGCCCTGGGTTCAGTCCTCAGCTCTGAAAAAAAGAAAAAAATGGCTCGATCTGATTATTCGTAGTTGCAGTCTTTTACTGTTCTTCAATATAGAAATTACATTTTATCACGTACATGCACTATACATCCAGGAAGAAACATAACATTTAGGATTTTGTGCTGTCTGGGGTTGCAGGCATCTATCTGGAGTCTTGAAATGTGTACCCTAGGGATGGGTCAGCTGCCCCAAAGTTCTTCATGACAGAGAAGCAGGATGTATGTGGCTCTGTTAGTCGCCGTGGTATTAGGACAGAGGGGACGACTCAGGGCTCAGCTGCTGTGTGATGGGTTTTGCTGTTTCCACCTTGTTCTGAAAGCCAGTCACCCTCTCTATCCTTAACATTGTGTGTGACCGTCATGACAAGCCCTGGTTCCTGCACCACACAGTGACTGGTTCTCACGGTCCCTCACTGCAGCAGCCTCCTTGCCCGGGACATACTTGTTCACATGATGTTCACAGTAGCGCTGGTTCATCCTCCTCATCCCTCGTGTGACCAGACCCCAGGGGCCAGTTACATTAGTAGGCATTAGTAGGCATTCGTAGCATTGACAGTAGAGGCTGGGTAGCCAGTCTCCACCAGGGAGTGCTTGATTAAAGCTGGAGCATCAGGTCCCCGATCATCCCTCCCCAGCAGGTCACTCTTGCTGGCAGTAGGGAGTTCTCTCAGTGGAGGGTCTTGTAGACAATTGTCCCCTTTGGGTTTTTGCAGGGTCGGAGTTGACACTGGGATTGTGCATATGTCCTTTGGTAGTTGGATGCCTCACTCCTGCTCTGGTGCCTATGCTCAGCTGGGTCACCTCCACCCCTGCAATGTTTGCCTGTGGCTGCTGTATCAGGGATTGAATATGCTCAATGTATTTGTGGCTTGGTAGCTCCTCTTTAGACACCTCCAGGCTATACTGGCTCCTCCAAGACCCCACTGCAAATAGGGCAGATGAGATTTCCGTCAACACCCCTTGGAAACAGGTTACATCATATCTCATGCGTCATCTCGGAAACACAGGCCCTTCTAAGTGGTGGGGGCACATTCCCTTTTACAGGGCTCCCACCCCTTGACACCTCCGCTCAGTGCCACTCAGGAGATGCTCCAAGTAGCCCATCTTGTTGGTCGTTCCCTGACAGAGTCTTGCTTCCTAGTGACACGTTTCATGATTGTGATGTCACAATCAGAAACACTTGCTCTGGATAAAGTCTGGGTTCTCCCATCGAGGGGCCTGCTCAGGAAACTTGCCTGCTTGCCGTGGCCTTTCCTAGATGGCTTCTGTCAGAACCCTTGGGGTGGGCGCTAGGTCTCAGTCTTTCCCCTTGGAGGAAGAGGGTTGAAGATTCTGACCACTCCTGTCTTGCATGAACCCTGTGAAGCTCTCATGTTTTACTGGGACACTCGTGTTGGTGTGCATGGGTGTTAATCATAACACTTTCCTTTTTCTTGTACTGTTTGTGAATCTGGTCTTTGATCTTGTGAGAGCTTTTAGTGTACCCGATAAAAGCCCATTTCTAATTTCTTCTTAGTTGATTTTGAAGTTTTGTTTTTGGTTAAGAACCAGTGCTCTCAGTTTCTGCATTCCTGCGCCCCCTAGTGGACTTTTATATCAGTTACCAGGCAGTGGCCTTTGCCAGGTTTCTGGTAAATGTGAATTCCACAAAAAGGAGAGGTTGGTGGGTGTCTTCTTAGGTCCTAAGGTCATGTGCTCATTCTGTTAGTTCGGTTGCCAGCCATGTATGGATTCTTTGAGAGGAATTTAGTAGAATGTAACTGGGAGTTGAAAAAAATGTTGGCCCCTGTCTGCAAAATAACTCATGTTAACCTAAGTCAAAGAAACCTGTGCAGAGACGGCTAGCCACCCAGCTCACGTGTTAGCGCCATGCGAGGTGCTAGGTTTATTTTATTCTATGTGTATGATAAGCTACCTGCAGTGTATATGTGTACCACGTGTGGCTCAGGTGCTCGAGCCACCATTGTGGCAACAACTGCTCTAAACCACTGAGCCATCGTGAGAGCCTAGTAAAAGACACACGAGATGTGGGCACATGCTGTCCAGGATCAGGGCTATTTCAGGCTCCTGGGGTTTTCTTTAAATTTTGTCATGAAGACTTTGTCACCAGTTTTCCAAAGGCGCGGTCATGAGCAAGACTGGCTGGTGTGCAAGCCCCGAATCTTCAGCAGCTTTGGCTCTGAGCCTTTCTGTGTGGAGGAAGCCTCAAGGCTCCCCTTCCCACTTCTCTGCAGCCTCTTCCCCTGATCTGACCCTTCACCTGCCGCTCTGCATTGGGTTTCCTATAGGTTTCCTAATTGAGGCAGGCCCTCATCCTTGTGAGGTGTGCCCTTCCCGCCCACCAGAATATATTCACTTATGAATACAGTCATGGCTTTTTCTTTTCTTTTTTTTTCAGGTAGTGATTAGTCTTTGAAAATTTTACACAATGTATGCTATTCCTATTCATTACACTTTTTTCTTTGTTTTTTTTTTTGAGATGGAATTTACTAGGAATCCTAGGCTGGCCTCAGATTTTCCTGGTAGCTCAGGCTAGTCTTCTTGAACTCACAATCCTCTTGTCTCAGTTTCCCTGCTCAACAGTAGTTCTAGAATTCTAGATGTGTGTCATCATGCTGAGCTAAAATATGACACTTTAAATACATCACAGATACACAGTTGAAACCACAAGCTTTAAAAAATATCCTAGGGGGCTGGAGAGATGGCTCAGTGGTTAAGAGCATGGGCTGCTCTTCCCGAGGACTTGAGTTCAAATCCCAGCAACCACATGGTGGCTCGCAACCATCTGTAATGGGATCTGATGCCCTCTTCTGGTGTGTCTGAAGACAGCTTCAGTGTACTCATATATAATAAATAAATATAAATATCATAGGGTAATGGTTTAAAATAAAGGTAACATGTCATTTTTTTCTTGTTATTTGAACCCAGTGCATTATACATGCCAGAATAATGCTTCCTCACTGAGCTATGGTCCCCAACTTTATTTACAGCCTCCAAAAGTACCATCTGCTAAGTTTTCTCAGTGCATCTACATTTTTCCCTTGTGGGGCTTGGAGGGACAACCTTAATATTACTAAAAAACAATCTTAAAATGCTAAACTGTTTTTAAAAAGTGTTTTCCCTTCCTTTGTGGATAAAGCACAGGAAACCACATTTGGCTCATGATGACCATAAACTGTTAGAACCTGTCTCTCATATTGATTGGTTGGTTGGTTGGTTGAGTTTTGAGGTAGGGTCTTGTTTATGTAGCCATGGCTGGCCCAGGACTTTCTATGTAGATCAGATTGTAGATCAGGCCTCAAAACTCTGGCGGTCTCCCTCCCTTTGCTCCCTAGTGCTGAAGTTACAGGTGTGTGTCACCAAGTGTGTCACCAAGCCAGGCTAATACTCGGTGAGCGTTGCCTTTTGATTTATCTGTCTTTTGGCAGAGGTGGGGATTGAACCCAGTTCTTGGCATGTTGGGAAGCAGCTGTGTCTATGAGTTTGGTCACAGCCCTCAGAGCTCCTTTTGAATGCAGGGCACCTTTTCGCAAGTAGTTGGAAACGACTGTGCGTTTTGTTCGACACATTACTAACTGTGGAAGTGGGGTGAGAAGCTGTCCATTTGAGCGTGTGTTATATTTTTGTAAAGATGTGTTTTGTATCTGAGTATTTGGCTTACATGGATGTGTGTACTTTGTGTGCCAGCCCTGAAGCCTCTGGAGGTCAGAAGAGGGTGTCGGATGCCCTGGAACAGGAGCGATAGGACCGTGAACTCCTGGGAACTGAACTTGAGTCTTCTAGAAAGGCATACGTGTTGAGTCAGTTTTCTAGCCTCTGAAATATATATTTTAATAGCAAAGCACCAGAAACCACTGAAGCCATTGTTATGGTTAACACTTTGCAGTAGGTATATGGCTGTTTCAAAATTTTAACTAATTAAAATCAAATTAAGTTTTATACATTCAGTTCTGTGGTCACAGTGGCCCGATGAGCTTTGTGGTCTCCACTCTGGACAATACAACTGTGGAACACGGACAGGGCAGGAAATTTTTGGGTGCAAAAACTGTTAAACGCTGAGGTCCTCAATGTTAATGTTGCTATGCAGGGCCTCCAGTGGACCTCCGTTAAGTCCAGGCAGGTTGGGGGTTCTGCACTTCCCGCAGCTTCCAGCTGTTACTGCAGTCCAAGGGTGTGTTCTCAACGTTCCTGGATCTCTTCTCCGGTGGCAAAAGTATGTCAGTTGCAGGCACCAGCTTGGCAGCCCTAACCAGGCTCACTGATAAAGGACAGAAGCACAAGGTGTCTCTTTTCTGTGTGAGCCATCGTTGGATGGTGCCGCAGGTCTGGAAGGATCAGTTTACCTTGTGTGTGTCACACGGGGCCAGCCCTGCAAAGCAGCACTTAGCCCGGCAGCGCTAGTGGGTGGATTCTGAACCTGCCTTTTGACGACGAGGCAGCTTATAATTTTCTTTATCTTAGTGTCTATTATGGGGTGGCGGTTTATGTGTGTGTTTGCTGTTTTCAAAGTGAAGCTGCATTCTAGTGATAAGTGGGCTAAGTCAGGTGGAAAATCACACGGTAGACAGGGCTGTGCCTTTGTTGTCAAATTAGCACCTTTCTTTTGGGCTTATTAATGGCTTCTTTGTAATTACAAATAAGGATGGTCTGTTTAAATTATGCCTCGCAGCTTAGTGTCGGAGAGCTGTGAACATAGAGGTCTTAAGTGTAATTATCTGCTGGTGTGTGTGTGTGTGTGTGTGTGTGTGTGTGTGTGTGATTCAAATGGGATATTTGCAGATTTGGGATCAAATTCTCACCAGTCTCTATTATGGGGCCTCACCATGAACAGGCCCCGTGGGTCTGAAGTCCAGTTACATGCACCAGTACGTTTTTCAGGCCGTGGTGGGTATCTGGTAGAAGTGCTAGCTTCTTCAGTGGAAAGGAAACAGACTGTGTGGCCCCACTCTGGGTTCAGTCCCTAGCTACCATTGGCTTATATGACTGCCAGCGACTTCCTTTCCTTTTGCTTGCACCTGTGCATGTGTGGGCCTGTGTGTGCCTATGTAATTGTGGTGGGTGTTGGGGGAAGTGTTTGTGTGTGGACACCAGAGGATGATGATGAGTATGGTTCATGTGGGCTATCTATGGACCAGTTTTCTGGACAGGGTCTCCTGGAGCTCCCTGAGTATGTTAGATTGACTGACTGGCATGAGGCCCTTCCTGTCTCCAGCTCCCCAGCTCTGGGATCACAGGCCGCAAAGCCTCACATGGGTTCTGAGGACGGAACTCAGGATCTCAGGCTTATGGAAGCATTTTACTGACTGCGCCACCTCCTAGCTCAAGTTCCTGACTTGAGACTCCTTTCTCTATAACCTGTTTGATACCCTAAGTCTAGTGCCTGCGTTATCTGAGGAGAATCTCACAGCAGCCCTGGGTCGGGGGTGTGAAGCAGGCAGAGGAAGGGTCAGTGATTGGCTCATGGCATAAGTTTGAGATCCTGCTTTCAGATAGCACAGTCCAGGTGACATAGCTGTTCTGTTTTGGGACAGTTTCATGTGATTCAGTTTGGCCCCAGTTGTTACTTAGAGCAGAGGCTGGCTTTGAATTCCTGGTCTCTTGCCTCTACTTCCCAAGTACTAGAATTACAGGTGTGCACAATTATACCTTGTGATGTGTTGTTTATTAAAACCCATTTTTATTGATGTAATAATTCACTTACCATATAATCAGAGACGTGCAGCTAGTAGCTTCTGTTTCATTTCACAATTCTGTAGCCGTCACTGCACACACAAAGGCCATTATCATGGCAACTACTCTTCTTGGCTTCTTATGCAGAGGGAATCATGTGGTGCATCCGTTTACTAGGTTTTAATATCAGTGACAGTTCATCTGCTGCAGCATGTATAGTTAGGGCCTCCTCCCTTCTTATGCTCAGACAGTAGCGTGTGATAAGTGGAGATCACTTGTGTGCCCAGCCATCACTTGTGCACACATGGGCAATTCCTACTAGTTTGTTCCTTGATATAATGCTTTTAGGAACAGTATTTCTGTGTGTGTGTGTGTGTGTGTGTGTGTGTGTGTGTGTCTGTGTCTGTGTGTCTGTCTGTGTCTGTCTGTCTGTCTGTCTGTCTTCAGTTCTTTTGGGTTCCGGGGTAATCTTAGTACTCTTATGAGAAGACTCGAGCAGTCCGTTCTAGCCCGGGTGTAGTTACCATGCGGTAGGCATGGAGCAAACTTTGTACAAACGCTTCGTCTTCATGGTTCTGCAGTGGTCAGGATCTTGAGCCCTGCCGTCTTAAAGCGGAGGCAGCCGCCCGCCCTACTGTGTGTAAAGGTGGAACCGGGAGCTGTTCCAGAGCTGGGTGTGTGTGATACCTGCAGAATGCACAGCACGGCCGTGAGCGGGCACTGAGCCCACAGGTGTACTGAGCAGAAATCCAGGGGTGTTTGTTTGCTTGTTTTTGTTGTCAACACATAACCCAGCCTGGTCTCCCATTCCTGACTCTCTTGCCTTAACCTCTGAAGTACTAGGATTGCAAGCCTAAACCATCACAGCTGGCTTCTGAAGTCTGGTTTTGGAAACGAGGTGTCTTAGCTGGGGTGTTACTGTTGTCAAGAGACACCTTGACCAAGGCAATTTTTATAAAGGAAAACATTTAATTGGGGCTGACTTACAGTTTCAGAGGTTCAGTCCATTATCAACATGGCGGGAAGCAAGGCAGCATGCAGGCAGAATTTGTGCTGAAGGTCCAACGGTTCTACATCCTGATCTCATTCAAAGGCAGCCAGGAGGGGACTCTTCCGCACTGGGCAGAGCTCAGAGCCTGCCTGCACACTGACACACTTCCTCCAACAAGGCCACACCTGCCACTTTCCATGGGCCAAGCATATTCAAATCATCACCACACTAAGCTAGTAGCATATATATCTACATCTATATCTATATATGTATATATGCTTATTTATACATATAAACTTATTTACTTCTGTCTGTCTGCCTGTCTGTCTACCCACATGTGCTCAGTGAGCAGAAGAAGGCATTGCATCTCCTGTAGTTGAAGTTCCAAGAAGTTGTGACCCCCCCAAGAGAATTCTGATAATTCAACTTGGTTCCTTTGAAGCGAACAAGTACTCTTAACTAGCCCTGGCTATCCTAGAACTCTGTAGTCTAGGCTGTCACTGAACTCAGAGATCCACCTGCCTCTGCTTCCTTCATGTTAGGATTAAAAATGTGTGTCACCATGCCCCGCTTGTCCCTAACCCTTTTTAAACGGTGTGATTACTTTAAAACTAGTGATTGTGCCCTTGGTGTGTCCTCATGCCTTCTGTCAACTTGTCCTTATTACATAAATGTACCCCCCAAATGTTTACAGTAAGTGTGATGGTTTGTATATGCTAGCCCAGGGAGTGGCACTATTAGAAGGTGTGGCCCTGTTGGAGTAGGTGTGTCACTGTGGGCGTGGGCTAGACCCTCATCCTAGCTGCCTGGAAGCCAGTATTCTGATAGCAGCCTTGAGATGAAGATGTAGAACTCTTAGCTCCTCCTGCATCATACCTGTCTGGATGTTGTCATGCTCCCACCTTAATGATAAGATTGAACCTCTGAGCCTGTAAGCCAGCCTCAGCCCCAATTAAATGTTGTCTTTATAAGAGTTGCCTTGGTCATGGTATCTGTTCACAGCAGTAAAACCTTAAGACAGGATTAGGTTAAAAAGCAAAACTTCGTCATAACCGCTGTCTCAGCAGTTGGTTAGAAATGCCCATCACTTATGCTGGGAACCTCCCAGAATGCTTTCTCTAATGCTGTTTTGAGACAGGTCTTGCTGTCCTGAGATTTCATCTTAAGCTGCCTGCTGCCTCCTTCCTTCTGTACCTTTACTTGTTCTCCGTTCCTTTTAGAAAACATGGAGTTGGTCCTCTGGTCATACATGCAGTTCCACAAGAAGGGTGTTGCTGTGGACCTCAAGGGGATGGGTACCGTTTAGAAAGGAACATTCCATAAAGGTTACCATGGTGAAATCGGAAGAGTCTACGGTGTTACTCAGCGTGCTGTTGACGTTGTAAACAAGCCATGTTATGGGCAAGATTGCTGCCAAGAAAATTGTTATGCAGATCGAGCCTAGGAAAGCACTCAAAGAGCTGAGATAGCTTCCAGAAATGGGTGAAAGAAACTGACCAGAGGAAGGAGGAAGGAAAGAGAAGATGCCTGAGTTCTGCTGTAGCGCCAGACAAAAAGCAGATTCTGAGAAGCACTGGGAAGGTGCCCAATAGTGGAAGCTCTGATCCCTGTGACTGAATGACTAGGAAGACATGTGCTCTAGACTGTGCATGCGCTTTTTTTAATAAACAGAACTGGTTTGTTCTTTCCCCCAGAAGGGGGTAAAAATCCTATTCGTTGTAGGACGGAGAATAGTTAGAGTAGTTTTCTATCTTGGGGGATCGGGGAGCAGGTTAAATCTTGGGGGTAGGGGTAAGTTGATTTATTTGAGAAGTGTTTCAAAATTGTATCTATCAACAGAGGTTTTCTTTTTCAGATACGGCCTCATTTTAAGGCCTAGGCTGGCTCAGAGCCTTCTGAAATCACCTGCCTTAACCCACTGAGTAATGGGATTGTGGTTCGTGAGGTGCAAGTCCCTGGGAAGGGACTCACAGACCTCCCAGCTAGAGGGAGGTGGGCTGTGGCTAGCAGGAGGCTCTCCTGTGGATTGCAGTTGCTCTAATGACCCAGCTGACATGGATAAAAAGGACACAGGGATGCTGTATACACACAGCTATGGCCACTTAATGGATAGTGTCATGGGGTTTCCACCCCAGTGTTAGGACTATGGAGGGCCTTAATGATTCAGTTTGTGCTCCCCTCCATTCCCCCTTTATTTTGAGGCAGGATCTGCATATGTAGCCCTGGCTGTCCTTGAATAATTGGTCCTACTGATTCTGTATCTCTCTCAAGTACTGGGTCTATGAGCATGGCCAGCATACCTGATCCACCCTCCTCCACTCTTTCTTCCTTCTCCCCACCATATCCCCCAGCCCCTTTCCTCATTTCCTTCTTTATAGCCACTCTAATATTCATCAGAGGCTGTCTGGATTGTTTCCATCACCTCCTGTAGTCAGACTCAGATTCATCTGTGCCAGTGGTGAGCCATGGAAAGTCTCTGGCCTCAGCTTTCCTACCTGTTAAAGGGGGACAGGTGCAGCTGACCTGTGGAGTGTGAGCATCCACTGAGAGTCTGTGTAGAAGCCCTCAAGCGTGAAGCTCTGCTAATTGCTGGTGTCTTCCTTCCCTCCCAGTCTTTGTAATCATCTTGTGGCCTATTGACCAAGTGGATTTGTACTTCCAGGCCTCCCAAGATGTAGACTAAACTGTTTCAACATGTTCACATAGAGAACGAGCTAATAAAGTGTACTTCCTGGCCACCATCTTGAACATACCTCACCAGTGATCTTGGATCAGAGAACCTGCTGTTCCCTCCACACAGAATGCCTTTTTTTTTTAAATGGATATATTTCTTTATTTACATTTCAAATGTTATTGCCTTTCCCGATTTCCTGTCCATAAGCCCCCTATCTTCCCCTATCCACCCCCTTCCACCTCCCCCCACATTCCCCTGCACTGGGGGTCCAGCCTTGGCAGGACCAAAGGTTTCCCCTTCCACTGGTGCCCCAACAAAGCTATCCTCAGCTTCCTATGCAGTTGGAGCCAGGGGTCAGTCCATGTAGAGTCTTTGGGTAGTGGTTTAGTCCCTAGGAGCTCTGGTTGGTTTGCACTGTTGTTCTTATGGGGTTGCAAGCCCCCCCCCCCCTTTTAAAGATTTATTTATTTATTATATGTAAGTACACTGTAGCTGTCTTCAGACACACCAGAAGAGGGCATCAGATCTCATTACAGATGGCTGTGAGCCACCATGTGGTTGTTGGGATTTGAACTCAGGACCTCTGGAAGAGCAGTCAGTGCTCTTAACCACTGAGCCATCTCTCCAGCCCCACAGAATACCTTTCTAGTTTGTCCTCCTTCAGCCAGGAGCTCCTGTGAACTTGTGGGAGAAGGCACCTCCGTGATGCCTTCCTCCATCCCAGCTCTCCCCAGTTCACTTTGTGTACTTGCTCTTAACGCCACGTCCAATCGCTGAGCTGGGTCCTGCCTCAGAGAGCCTTTGTCTACCTGCTGGTGCCTTTCCCTGGACAGCTCTCCAGACTTGCTTATGATTGGTTAGTGCTTCCCACTTTCATCTCCATGGCATTCATAGGACGCGGTGGCTCTGCATATGATCCCAGCTTGTGGGAGGGAAACAGAAGCAGGAACATAGTTCGATACAGATTCAAATCCTGCCTCCAAATACAAGACAGATGCCGGTAGAGGAAGAGCAAGAAAGAGTTGAATTGCTTCCTCAGTTAAAGCCTTCCTTCCCTCCAAGGGAAGGGCATTTGGTGCATATATATCCCTCAGTGTTTGCTTTGTGTTTTCCCTTGCTGTTGCCCTTACTCTGGCTTAGAATAATTTGCTTAAAGCATCCCACCTCCCCTCTGACTGGGACTGCCATAGGAGAGTGGTTCAGTTGTTTCTCACGGTGCATGGCTACTGTGTAACAAATGTTTCTTGACTCTGTCAGGAGTCCATGCTTCCTAAATGATTACCGGTGCTCTGAAACTCCTGATCTTTGTAACCATCCTGCAAATGTCCTTCTCATGGAACCAGTGGAAGTGCCTTATGGTGGTTCTCATGTCACCAAGCCTAGGCTCTATACTGTTCTACACAGCTGCAGGGGGACTTGCCTCATTTGTGACTTGCTGATCCTCTGAGGTGCAGGTGGGAAAGGGCATAGCACATCCAGTGTTCTAGAACAAGCATCGTACCTCAGAATTATGGCTTTAAAGCTTACTTCTTTGAGCTGGAGAGATGGTTCAGCAATTAAGAGCACTGGCTGCTCTTCCGAAGGACCTGACTTCAGTTTCAAGCACCCACACACTGGCTAACAAAAGTATGTAACTTTGGTTCCAGAGGATCTTCTGCCCTCTTCTGGCCTCCATGGGCAACCCCCAGGAATACATTTGGTACACAGACATGCATGTAAACATTCTACGCGTGAAAATAAAATAAATCTAAAACACAAACAAAACCAAAATCCTCAGGCTTATAGTCTAGCTGTTACTTCAGGTTGTCTCCGTGACGTGGTCCAAATTTAGATAATGTCCCAGTCTCAGACAAACCAGGAGGTGCATTCTTAGCTTGCAGACAGCTCAGCCTGTTGACGTGACACTCAGTGTTGGCAGCAGGAGTTTCCTGGGACTGCCTAAGACCACACTTCTGAAAACCCGGCCTTGGGTTGCAAGCCTAGGCATCCTGGTGTTCGGAATTCAAAACTATACAAGAAACAGTGACCGAGCTCTTTGCCATTTATCTAAGTCTCTGGCAAGGTTGGGAGAGGCGAGGACTTTGCCGAGCAAGTTCTCCGTCCCTGAGGTGGTGCCCACCTGTACCAACTCTTGTAGTTATCACCAAGAACGTACAGTTCCTCTTTATGCCTGCTGATTGGTTGAGACCAGTATTTCTTCCAGCAGGTCAGTTTACCTGATAATTTCCTGCTCTTTTAGACTTCCGGGGCGGAGCGTGCCCGTGGATAAGTTTCTTCTCCGTTCCTTTCCGTAGCCTTGCTCCTGTTCACAGTCATTCCCTGTCCCCTGGGGTCCAGGAGTCCCTTGTACACTAAAGCCTGCTGAAGCTTGAATCCCTTATGTAAACAATGTGGTGTTCAGTGCGTGGAACACTACAGATCTTCTGTGTCCTTCTGGCTAGCTCGAGGTTCCTTACAACCCCTAATGTAGTAGAAATGCTACTCCCACAGTTATATTATTTAGGGAATCATCACCCAAAAAGGCTGTACGTGCTCAGTATGGACGGTTTTGTTTTGTCTTGCTTTTTTTTTTTTGTGCTGAGACAGAATCTCACCACAGGGTAATCGAGCCTCCCATTCCCACTGCCCCATCTTACCCATGTAAGGGTGGTCTTTTTGCTTTTTGTCTTTTGTGCATGCGTGTGTGTGTGTGTGTGTGTGTGTGTGTGTGTGTGTGTATGTGTGTGTCTTTAAAAGGTTATTTAATTTTCATTCATGTGCATGTCAGTCTGTGTATGCCACTTGTATTCACGGAGACCTCTGATTCCCTGAACTGGAATCCTATAGGCAGCTGTGGGAATGTGAGTTCTGGAAGTCAAATGGCAGGTCTCTGAACTACTGAATCACCTTTCTAGCGCCTAAGACTATTTTTAAATCCCACTCATAGGATTTGTGGATATGGAAGGCTAGCGGTACTTAATAAGTTATAACTAAATACCAGATGATTCTGCATGGCTGGAAGAAGTCCATACCCCAGTGCCGCCGTCCTCTTTGTGTGGGAGAAAGGCAGGAAAAGGCTGTTGGAGTGGTGTGGACCCAGACTGCTTTTCTTTTGGCCTCACAAGGAGAGCTTTTCAAAGCACTTGGCGTCCCCCGCTGTATGGATGTGTCACTGTGAGATGACAACAGGATTTGCTGGGAATGTGGGCTACTATTGTATCCGCCTTACGTAACCACGTGCAGTGGTGGAAATGGGTGAGCAGCCCAGAAGGTAGGCAGTGGCCAGCCCTGTCTCTGCGGAGCCATGAGGGCTGCTCAGGTCTTCCAGAGGATGTGGATCCAGGCAGTTAAAAAGTTGGAGAGATGGAAAGGCCATGTGAGTCCTTTTTACGCTTTCTCCTTTCTTTCCCCTGCTCTCTCTGCCGGAGGGGAACAAGCCCTTCACACAGTGGCACAGTGGTTCCTTTATCCTCGGATTTATTTGTGTCCTGGCAGCCTTCAGTAACAAATTGTGAGATTGCAGAATGTGGCTTGCAGTCAATGCTAGAACTCGAAATGCTCGTCTTATTTGGGGCAGACCTGGGCGAAATTGATAGCCGTTTACTGGATTTGCGAGTCAAAGATGCCTTTTCCAGTGTGTCAGCGATCGCTGTAGAGCTTGGCTTCTTGGGTACAGGTTAACACACCACTTGGTGTGCGTTAGAGAATTTTGTATTTGGGATCAAACACGTGACGTTATCCCATAGAAGCCTGTATCCCTCTGAGGGGGCTTCCACATTGCAGGAGCTTTCAGCACACAGGGTGGTGTGTGGTGTGGGTATTTGTTGCGTGGCTTGGACTGTGGGAAGTGTGTTCTTAACAAGCGGCTTGGTAGGAGTCTTTGTCCCTAGTGGTCTCTCTCACTGGGAGGCAGCAGTGTATGGACACAGAGTTTAAAAATCGGCTGTTCAGGGTCGCTACAGGTAGTCAAGACTTAGTTATCTGCCTGTGGTTGTTTCTAAATGTCTCCTTTTGTGTGCGTTGGGAGGCGGAGTGCATGTGTGTGTAAAAGGGGCTTGTGTGTGGAGTCCAGGGGTCTGTTTCTAGTGTGCATCCCCAGGAGCTGGTGTTTGAGACAGGGTCTCCAAGAGCCAGGAACTTGTCACGTCGGCTAGTCCTCCTGTCCTCTGCTTCCCTGTCCTAGGGATTACTGGGTGCTTTTTCCTCTGTTCTCGGGATTGAACTCAGGTCCTTATGCTTGTGCCGCAAACACCTTTACCAACCGAACCGTCTTCCCAGGCTTAAAGGACAGTTATCTGTCTGGTCAAGGTTTTCCCAAGAAAACGAGCTCTGCAGAAGGCATACAAATAACAGGCTGAGTAACTCCCTGCCCCAGTTCAGGGCCATTCTCAAAATAACCTATTCAAAGAGCTCCCTATTTGCACCGGGTCACATAGTTCTGAACTTTCCATGGCTTCTAGGAATGACTTGTTCTAATATGGGTGTGTGTGTGTGTGTGTGTGTGTGTGTGTGTGTGTGTGTGTGTGTGTGTGTGTGATATCATTAATGATCCTTCTATGGAAAGTCTAGTCATCAGAGAAAAATCATGGCACGTACATGGAAGTTGCCTTCTGGTAGAGGGAATCTTAACCCTGAAGTTGACTGGGTACCTGTGCCTGTCTGTGGAGTCCAGATCTTTTTGGAGATTGGAATTGCAGATCCTTCTGTGACTTCCCTGATCAAGATTATTTTTCTAATGAAGTTGATTTTAACCTTTAAAAATGGAGAGGTGCTGAGGTGTAAGACTCCCCAAACCCCCTGATCCTTGCCTTCATCTGTACCCATTCCTCTCGTCATCCTCTCTGTCCCTGTCCCTGTCCACTGCTCACACTGTGCCTACCTTCCTTCTCCCAGTAGAAGCTGTTATATGCCCCTTTCCCCTGTGGAATTGAAATTGTATTAAAATGTCTGGAACTGGGTACTGCCTTAGATGTTATGTCCTCAGCACTCAAATACCCCTTGGTGTCCCGTGTCCCCCGCCACTTCTACTCTTGGACTTAAGAAATGATTGGTATCTACAGAAATGCTCAAATATTGAACGTATGATGCGTTCTTCTATCCTCCCCAGATGTAAAACTCAGTCCCTCTTGTGTCCCACCTCTACCTCCCTCCCGGACCACTTCATCTTCAGTTTTGTCTGTTACAGTCTTGCGTTTTTTTCTTCCTTTGAGACAGATTCTCACTGTGTAGTCCCAGCGGTCTGAAACTCAACAGTTTCTGTCTCTGCCTCATGAGTGCCATGATTAAAGTCCTATGTTATCACGAGCAGCCTACTTTCATTTATTAAAATAGAAAAACAGGGCCGGGAGTCTAACTCAGGGTCACACATGCTGCATGCGTGCAAGACCTTGGGTTTGATCCCCAGCATGGCGAAAGAAAACAACAGCCCACCCTGACATAAAGAAATATCAAAACAAACACACACACACACAAATCAGTGGTTATGCTAAACAAACAGATGGGGCGGGGGATGCTCTGTCTTTTCTTCATTGGCCTCTCAGCTTACTGCATTGTGTAGATCCACAGGAGTTCTTAACTTCAGAACCCTGCCAACTCCACCTCCCCGCCCAGTCCCATGCACGCTGAGAGCCACGACTTTGCCTGTCCTCCTACACCTTCCAACCTTCGTATCTTTTTGACCCTAGATGTAATATAAATTGTAATTTTTTTTAATCTTTGCGAATTCTGATCTCCTGGAGCCAGATGGCCTGAGCCCTGGGAATGTCCCAGAATTGAGCACACTGGGAGCGGGAGGGAAGAGCAAGAGGCACAGACAGATACCTCTCAGTCTGAGTAATCAGTTGAGTCACCCAGCCAGCCGTTAGCTGTTGCATTTTCTGTGCAAACAGAATTGTGGCTTCCTAACCTGCTTCTAGAGGGAGTGGGTTACCTGGTCAAGTGTGTCAGTTGGCATCACCGTCTCTGTGAATAGGGAGGAACCCCAGAATATCTGGATATTTTTTTAGTACCTGTTCATCTATGATTATCAGTGCAGGATTAGCCTCCAGAAGCTTCTTACTCTCGACCTTGTGTGTGACATCTCCCAGCTTTCAGCCGTGTGCTGTGTTCAGAAGAGTCTCCTCGAATCTGTTTATGACTGCTGTCTGCAGCCGCGTATAATTTGCAGTTCTTTCCATTTTTAAAAATTATGTTTCAGATTTGTTTGCTTGGTTCTTCTGATGGTCGATTGATCTCCGATAACTATGCTTTCGATGAGGTCTTCTAATTTTTTTTTAAAAGATTTATTTATTCTATAAGTACACTTGTAGTTGTTTTCAAACACACCAGAAGAGGGCATCAGATCTCATTACAGATGGTTGTGAGCCACCATGTGGTTGCTGGGAATCGAACTCAGGACCTCTGGAAGAGCAGTCAGTGCTCTTAACCACTGAGCCATCTCTCCAACCCCTTCTAATTTCTTAAAACCTGAATTGTTTTATATACTTTTGGGTTGCTATTGCTGTTTCTAATACAGCCATTGATCCCATCGTTTGTTGCTTGTAACTTTCACTGTGTGTATATGAGTGTGTGCGTGAGCATACACATGCATGTGTGGTATGTACATGCATGTGTGGTATGTACATGGATGCCATGTGAACTGTGAACTCAGGTATCTTATATGTCTGAGTTCTATGAAGCCTCTGTTTAAACATGTCCCTTGGAGAGGAGCCTTGCATTTTCTATGTGGTGACATGATCAGTGCCATTTGACATGTTTTAGAGGATGTGCGGCCGCTTTCTGTAATAGGACTTGTTTCGAAACCTGGATTTCACAAACCTAATGATAGGAGTCCTCCAGTGTGATTTCCTCTAGTTATTTTCACATTATTTATGAACTGGGCCAGTGCCTGTGTAGTCCCTGAGTTTAAGTATTTTTCCTTCTACTGTGTCCCCTCTGACTGTGTGTTCCTTTAGGTGTTGTACTTTTCTCCCTGCATCTTCCTGCCTCCGTGCTTGCTGGCTTGTCTGTAACCGTGTGCTCTCTGGACATTTCTAGCTTTCTTAAGACTACATGCATTTAGTGGATCACTTAGTCTTAAAGTGGCAGCACTGTATTAAGGGCCTCCCTGGAGCATCTTTTGGAACTGTGTTAGCAGAGGAAGTCTCAGGGGTCTGTTGTGCACCAGCTAACAATGAGGAAAAGCCAGACGATCCCACAGTTCACTCAGTTTGACATCCTATTGATGACAAGACCAAGTGTTTCTTTAGTTTAAGATGTAAAAAAAAAAAGTGCCAAAAGGTCAGGAGAGAGAGAAATGGGAAGATATTTTTAAGTGCAATTAAAATTCTGTACCTTTTATTTAAGGTACATATGTGTTCAGGAATCCGTGATCATCATGGTACATGTATGGAGGTCAGAGGACAACTTTCAGGCATTGGTTCTTGCTGGCCCCCAAATAAGATGTTATTAGCACCTAACAATGGTGTTTCAGAGTGGTTGTAAAAACACTCAGAATTTCACACTTATTCTCTTTTTAGGGCTTCTCACTACATCTTTCATTTAATATCTTAGTAACAAGACTCACTTCCTAGAAGGTCTTATATGATTATAAGCAGTGTAAGATTTTGAGCAAATGTCTGCTCTTTTTAGCACACAGAAAGCGTGAGCTGGAGTCTTGTAGAAGCATATAGAGTTAACAGGTCTGTTTCTGGCATTGGGGTGTTCGGTGTTTACTCATGATGCCTTTGTTGTCTCTTAGGGCCCAGGCATGGAGGAGGTGATATGGGAACAGTACACTGTGACCCTGCAGAAGGTGAGTTCTGCATCTTCCGTGCATCGTCCACTTGGGCTTGGTGTCTCACACTTCATGGATCTTGCACACTTTTGCCTACAGAGTTTTGTTTTTAATACCTCTGAGGTGGGGAGGGCATCGTTGGAACTGGCTGGCAATGGTGCCTGAAAAATGACGCCTAAGGTTGTCCTCTGGGATCCACATGCACACCCATGGACCCTCCACACACACACACACACACACACACTATACATACAGCTTCCCTCCTACACACATGCACACACACATACAATGACATACAACTCTATCCCTATATACACATGCACACACAACCCTACCCCCTACACACTCACACACACACACACACGCACACACACGACACTCAACTCTACCCCTACACACACACAAATAACACGCAACTCTACTACTACTACTACTACTACTACTACTACTACTACACACACACACACACACACACACACACACACACACACACACGCAATGACACACAACTCCACCTCCTCTACACAAAAAGTTTCTGTTTACTTCTTACTTGGAATTGAAAATAGAATGCTACATATTTTTATTTTTGGAAAATCACCCCACAGATGTTACCTTTCATCTTTTTAGATGCTTTTTATTGATCCTTTGTAAATTTGATACATGCAGTCCTGTTCCACTCATCTCCCAGTCCCTCCACATCTGCCTCCTGCCCTTGCTGTCTCCCCACCTCCACCCCCCCCCCAAAAGAAAACAAATTTAAAATCTGGCTGTGGAAGCTGCGGCCTGTCAGAGTGTAACAGTAACAGAGTAACCCTCTGCCGGAACAGCTTTTCTTGCAGATGTTGGTTGTAGTGAGTCACTGGTCTGGTTTGAGGCCCCTGGCTTCTGCTACAGCCTCAATACTGGATCCTCACCAGGACTCCTCGCAGATAATCCTGTTGTTGTCCTATGCTGTGGAGATCCTGCAGCTTTGGTTCTGGGGAATCAGTTCCTTCATGAGCTCTGGAAGTTCATAGATGGGCTAGATATTGGGATGCACCAGCTTAAAGCCTGGTTCTGGGGCTGCCTGGGTGGTAGCTGAGTTGGTCACCCTGGCAACTCTCCCACGGTCATGCCAGTGGGGGCCAGCTCTACCACACTGCCCAGGCCGTACCCTCAGGGCTGGCCCACCTGAGCCCCCACCACCAGGATCAGTTCTGCTGTGCTGCCCAGGTAAATTGCCCCTCACTACCTGCTGTCCTGAGTCCTGCAGCCAGTGAGGGGTGGGGCCAGATCTGCACAGCTCTCAGATACCAACATGGCCCTCAGCGGCAGCCCAGACCAGGGATGTCCGATGGCGTTTGTGGTAACAGGCTCGCACTGTTGCAGGGCCACAGATGCAAACATGGCCTCAGGTGGCACCTTCAATTATTCACGTCACTACCCTCTACCCTCTAGTTCTGTCTCTTCACTGTGCACACACAGTTCTCTTCTGCCTCTCCACCACTCACTTGCTCATCTTCGTGGCACCAGGCGTCTGTTGTCTGGGGATGTCTCAGACATGCTGTTCCCCTCCAGTGCCTCATGGTGCCGGGTGGGAGGTGTCCCCAGATGTTCCCCTCCCAACCCCTTTTTGGTTTTTCAAGACAGAGAGTTTCTCTGTGTAACAGAGCCCTGCCTGGCTATCCTGGACTTGTTTGTTAACCGGGCTGGCCTCAAACTCACAGAGATCCACCTGCCTCTGCCTCTGCCTCTGCCTCTGCCTCTGCCTCTGCCTCTGCCTCTGCCTCTGCCTCTGCCTCTGCCTCTGCCTCTGCCCCTCTGCCCCTCTGCCCCTCTGCCCCTCTGCCCCTCTGCCCCTCTGCCCCAGATGTTACCCTTTTTGATTAAATGAGGAAATACATGCAGCTTCCTTCATTCCATAGATGCTGATATGTAATTGCTTCTTAATAAATACATGTTATTTTCAATTTTTTTCTATCCTGGTAATAATATGATAGGTATTACTAGCTTACTCTATGTGTCATTTTGATTGGACTGACGACTCTAGAACTGCACTCGTCATGCTCTCATCCCTGAACAAACTCATGCTCTCATACCTGCTAGCGTGCAAGCAAGTGCATGCGCACACGCACACACACCCATTCACACTCATGCACACACACTTGTGCACACATCTGCACACCCACATTGACCATATGTATACCACAGGCATGTGCACATGATCTCACACTCTAGACAAGCTTGCTTCTGCCCTCCCTCACAGACAGTCAGCTTGTGGTCTGCAGTCCTTATCTGAGCAAGCTGCCCCCATCCTGACAGCAAGCTGTGGGCATCGGTGTGCATTTTCTGGGCTCCACAGAGATCATCCTGCTCCAAAATCTTTCTTTTCTTTTCTTTTTTTTTTTTTTTTTTTGACCCAATTGGTAAGATATAATTGCCCACTTAAACATACAAAGCTCAGAACCATCCATCCCTTGAGAACATTAATAACAACCTGTAAATACACAGAGCAGAATCTTAACATCACCTGCCATCTTGTCCTGCCACGGCTTCTCCGCTCCAAATCTTTCTAAGTTCTGCCTCTTTGTAGAAAGGTGCTCAGTTCACCAAAGGGAGAGTTGATCCTTAGAACTTCATCACTGTATCAGTGTCCATGTGTCCAGGTTGGTCATCACAGATTCTTCTGCTGCAGTTTGCCCGTTTACCTTCAGACATCCTTCTCATTCTCATCTGTGCCCTGTTTACCAGAGATCACGTTTCCCTAGATGTGCTCCACAGATTGCAAGCATAAGGGATCCGAGGCTTGCTTTAGAAGATGGAGCCGCTTCATTCTAAAAGCGGGTCCCCGGTGCTGGTAAATTTGAAAGCCATGTAGGGACAACTGGCTGGTTTGTGATTGGAAGCAGTCTGAACCTTGGGCCCCCCTCTAACTTGTCCTTGGATAAAGATTTTCTATTACTCTGAGTGTAGTTTTGTTTCATCAACCTTGATGTGGGATTATAGTGTCATTGGTCCGTGTTGTGTAGTTCAGCCTTTTAAAGACTGAAGTAAGATTATGAATTTCCTAGGTTCACTCGTATGCATTGCTAAATCAATGGTGGATCATTAAACTTTATTTCCCGTCTTGTTTGAACACTGGGAAACATTTAATGCTTTGCTCTTTCAGGATCACAATACTAGCTTTTTACTTATTTATCTTACTGAATGTTTGATTCATGTATGTACTTTTGTACTCTCGTGCCACAGCACTTTGTGAGGTCCGAGGGTGTGTGGCCATGATTTATTCTTACCATGTGGGTCTCAGGGATTGAGCTTGGGTTCTCAGACATGGCTGCAAGCTCCTTCGTCCACTGAAGGATCTTCCCACTGAGCCCCATGGCCCCATCACCCACATCACCAGCTTTCTGTTTAGGTTTCATTTTCAAAGTCAACTTAGTCCTTTTCACTCTAAATTAAAACTGCAACTGCTGTCCCTTCTAACTTGAATTTAAAGATATGCCATAGGGCTGTTTCTTGTTTTTTGACCAAGGGACTCATGTAGACCCGGCCAGACAGCCATACGCCATGTAATCATGGGTAGTCTTGGGTTCCTGATTCTGTTTCCTCCGCCTCCCAAGTACTGGAATTACAGGCACAGGCACATTCCGCTAAAGATAGACTTTAAGAATACATTTTCACGGGCTGGAGAGATGGCAGTTAAGAGCACCCAACTACTCTTCCAGAGGTCATGAGTTCAATTCCCAGCAACCACATGGTGGCTCACAACCATCTGTAAAGAGATCTGATGCCCTCTTCTGGTGTATCTGAAGACAGCTACAGTGTACTTATATATAATAAATGAATAAATCTTTAAAAAAAAAGAATACATTTTCACACAGAATCAAGTTTTGTGGAAGTTGTTCCAGCTCTGATCAAATGATGCCTTGAATGGGTCTACCTGGCATCTACAGTATATCGCTGTTTAGACAATAGACAGCCTTCGTTCCCCTGCCTTTTGTGATTACATCAGCCTGGGCTGCCAGTCTTTTCCCTTAGATAAGCGGTTTTCCGTTAGGAACCTGTCAGCCGACCACAGCGTGTGGTGGCTTTGTTTTGTTTTTCATTTGTTGCCGGAAGCCCATCTGCTCCTGGGCCGTCTCTGGTTATGGATTTGACCTTTGCTTTATTGAGTGCTTGTAATAAATCCTGAAAGCCACTTATGGAAGGATTGTTTCATACTGTCTTGTTTATTTTTTTTTCTTTTTTCTAATTCCAATGAACAGGATTCCAAAAGAGGATTTGGAATCGCAGTGTCAGGAGGCAGAGACAACCCCCACTTTGAAAATGGGGAGACGTCAATCGTCATTTCAGATGTACTCCCAGGTGGACCCGCTGATGGCTTGCTTCAGTAAGTGTCCCCACTCCCCTCCCCCTACAGCCAGCCCTGATAGGGGGGTGTTCTGATGGTTGTGCTCATTTATGTCAAGTCTTTGAGCGAGAATTAGGGTCGCAGCTAATGCATTATGCTTTAACAGTCCCCGAACTTTGGGGAGCATCCAAGCTTAGAGGGAAGAAAGAAATCTTGTGTGTGGAACTCCCCACCTCCCATAGGAAGGTAGTGGGAATGATCACTTACGGTGGGCTTTAGAACGCCGTGAATGTTCTCTGTCCCCTTCTTTCCTCCCTCCTTCTCTCCTTTACTTTGTTGACATTGTCTGTGGCCCAGGCTGGTCTCTTAATCTCCCACATGGATGGCTTTGAATTCTAGTTCTTCTGCCCCATGTCCTGGTTTTACAGACCTACACCACCACGCACAGTTTATGCAGTGCTGGGAACCATCTCTGAGTGTGTTGCTTATGTTACCATAACAAAACACTGGAGGAAATAACTTAAGAGAAGTACTTATTTATTTTGGCTCTCCTTCTCAGAGGGTTTAGTCTGTCGTGGTAAGGAGAACGTGCTAGAACAGAACAGCTGGCATGGTGGCTGGAACCAGACCGCAGAAAGACAGAGACAATACCTGCCCTTCCTGTCTTTCTCCTTTATTTCCTCAAAACAGGATGGGGTTACCCACATTCAGGGTGGGTTAAGCACCCCTTCATTCTCTTGAAAACGTCCCTATACACTAAGAGTGAGCTTTACTAAACTTCTGGGTGTTTTTCAATCCACCCAAGTTAACAGAATTGACTACCTCAGTTCCCATAATTCTCAGTGTCTGTCAAGGGTTTTTATATATGTCTTAGTATATATTGTTTTAGAATTTAATGAAGATGGTTAGGAGTGTACGTCAGTAGGTAGAGTACTTAGCATGTATAAGGCCTTGGGTTAATCTTTAGCAGAATCCCCACAAATAAAAACCTAATATCCTCCCCCAAACAGATTTTAATAGGAAATTCACGATAGTTAAATCAACTTATCCAACTGTCAGCCTGAAGAGATAACCCACCTTTAAAGATGAATTCTGAATCCTATCAGGAAAGAATTTACTGGTAACTCTGAGCCTACATCAGCCAGATCATTCAAAAGTTGAATTTGTGTGAGATTTTAAAAACTGCTGTGTTCCTATCCTATTTTTTGGTAGTCTTATCAAAGTTAGTCTTTTATTTAGAGTACTATAAAATTTTAAGATATCATTGGATGAGCCTAAATAATAGGATTCTGTGGTTTTTAAGGTTTCTTTGAGAATCTTGAAGCAAAGAAGCCGGGTCTGATTGGACACATTTGCAGTCCATATATTCAGGAGATGGGGTCAGACACAGAATGATCAGTCGGTTACAGCCATGGCTGGCAAGACAGTGAATTAAAAGCCAGCTTGACCTACTTGAGACCCTTTCTGTAAAATAGTAAAAGAATCTGAGGCAAGCCTTTGATCTCTTTCCCTGCTAACAGCACAGAGATGGATGCCTGCCTATTTTGGGGCTTACAAGAGGGCCTTTTGCAGCACACAGGACTGTCACTGAAGTCCTGTTGCTGTCCAGGCCGCGTCATGCTTTCTGGGGTGACTCCGTGGTGTGGGTAGAACAGGCCTTTTACACAAACATGGTGGTTCTTAATAAACATCCAGAAGCGGAGGAATGCATGGCTTCCGGTTTCTTACCTCTGAAGAACTCAGACCAAGCTGGCCTGACTTGTGAGCGTTGCACCCCTTAAGAAGTTTCTTGGGTTCATTCACTGCTGCTTTTCACTCTCCAGGGTTCAAGATGACTGATGCTTGTTTTTTTTTTTTTTTTTTTTTTTTTTTGTTCACAGAGAAAATGACAGGGTGGTCATGGTCAATGGCACCCCCATGGAGGATGTGCTCCATTCATTTGCCGTTCAGCAGCTTAGGAAAAGTGGGAAGATCGCAGCCATTGTAAGTCCTGGGCTGGCATTCAGTGCAGTCTATGCATGCAAGCCAATATCCTTACACATACATTGTTAATAAATTTTTAAAAAGTCTTCAGAAAGTTTAACTCTAGAACATTTGTTTTCTGTGCCCAAAGAAAGCGGCAGTTTGCTTCTGAGCATGTGGACAGAATTAGCTGACCTGGGGCCAGCGTGCTTCTCGAAGCATTGATGATTTTCTTGGCTGGTGTCACCGATGGGGTGAAGCAGTGTCCAAGCCGCCCTCTGGAGGAGGGCTGCAAGCATCCTACCTAATGACTACTGCACTCGTCTCCTAAGAGTAGGGCCGTCCCGACAACAAATCTTAGAATACCAGGAGCTGTACAGGACCATCTCATGCCCACTCCGTACCTCAGCATGGCTTGGACATGTCTTCCCAGGTCCGAGTGTGCAGGGTCTTTGTTAGTCCAGAGTGGTACCCCCCACTCCCTCCTGTAACACGTTCAGGAATGTCAACAATTATATACAGAGTATCCCGTTTCCTGGCAGTTCATTTGACATTCACGGACTGACCAGAGCCTTTGGGGTTTTGCTTACTGGGTCAGAAGTAGATTTGGAGGTGTGCAAAAGCACTATATTCACAGCTGCAGTCGTTTTTTTCTCTTACTCTAACGTAAGTGAGGTTTATTCTCCTTGGGTCTGGACAGGGGCTTGGAGGATTGACAGGGATACAGATGTTTAAGGAATGTAGAGGGGTTTTTTTTTTTTTTTTGTCTTGTTTGTTCTGTTTTTGTATGAACCTCTCACCCCCCCTAGCCGCCCCCCCACCCCCACTGAGACTGGGGAGGAAAAGTTTTATTAAAACTGGAACCAGGCCCACTGCTCTCCCAGGCGTCTTTGTACCGTTCTGCATCATCTCCTCTTGTCTGACCAGGTGGTCAAGAGGCCTCGGAAGGTTCAGGTGGCCCCGCTGCAGGGCAGCCCCCCTCTCAGTCATGATGACCGAGGTTTTGAGATGATGGATGAATTTGATGGCAGAAGTTTCCGCAGCGGCTACAGTGAGAGGAGCCGGCACAGCAGCCACGATATGCTCAGCCACAGCTGGGAGGACAGCAGGGAGAGGGGGCGTCCCCATCAGCGCGCACAGAGCCGGGAGCGGGAGCGCAGCCGTGGCCGGAGCCTGGAACGTGGCCTGGACCATGAAGACTACGGGCGCAGCCATGAGCGCAGCCGCGGCCGGAGCCTGGAGCGCGGTCTAGACCGCGACTTTGTGTCCCGGGACTACAGCCGTGGACGGAGCATCGACAGGGACTACGACCGAGACTATGAGCGCTCCTATCACCAAGCCTATGAGCCTGACTACGAAGGCCGCTACAGCCCATCTTATGACCGCAGAGCCCATCCAGAGACCCGCTATGAACGGAGCCGCAGCCGAGAACACCTACGGTCCCGAAGCCCCACCCCCGAGTCTAGGTCCCGGCAGGAACACAAGGGCCAGCATGATCCCGACAGGCCCATCGGGGTCCTTCTGACCAAAAGCAAAGCAAACGAAGGTAGGTGCACATGATGTGGGGATGCAAGCCGTACCTGCAGCATCCTGGCGCTTGCCTGGCACCTACCAGTGTTCAGTATCAACCTGAACTGAACTGGCCATGGGCTTGTATATAAGAGAGTCAGAGATGCAGAAGGGTTCATTGATCTGGATGCCTTGTCAGTGGCAAAGCCAGGTGTTAAGAGACTTCTCCTCCACACTTGTCTGTAAATATAACTTTTATTTGCCCGGGTGATTTTGCTTACTGCCTTCGTCTGTTAGCCTAGGCCTGGAAGCTTCTAGCCTCTGTACAATCTAATCTAGGCCTAGAATGTTTTCAGCCTCTTGGGATTTACTGCTGAATAAGCTTACCCTTTCTAGTTCTTTCTGAACTCTGGCTGGCTGGTTCAACTCAGCTGTTCTGACTCAAACTCCTCCCCAACCTGACTGATTTAATCTGGCTTCTCTTAAGTTTCTTACCGAATGGCTCTGCTTGACCTCCTACTAACTTTGGCAATCTGTTGTAATCTTCTGGCTCCTTCTCATTCTCTGGCTCATTCTGTCTTTGCCTGTGTCCAGCGCGCTCTCTCTCTCTCTCTCTCTCTCTCTCTCTCTCTCTCTCTCTCTCTTTCTCTCTCTGCACCCTGTCTTTGTAAACCGCTTCTAGTAAAACTGCCTTTCTTTTTCCTCTCTCTGCACTGCCCCATAAGTAGCTTCCCTTTCCTTTCTTTCTTCTCTCTTTTCATGAGAGTTGGGCATATACTATTCTATCAAATTTTCTCTGATTCGTCACTTTGTCAGCCTCTCAATTAGACATGACTTTCCAACATGGGTGCTCACCCTTAGCTGGTCTGAAGCCAGGAGATGAGCAGGAGTTGAGCCATTTCCAACCTTGGGCCTTGTCTTCCTACTTTTCAGTTTTCTTATAAAACCATTGCCTCACTGACTCTATTACTAATCAAAGAAGAAATAGGTGAAAGACCTCTAACAATACAAAGTGAAAGGTTCACGTTAGCTTGGAATTTGCATTCTGTAGTGGATTTTAGATGAAAAGAGTCTGTTTCCTAAGTTTTCCTACTTAAATAACTGGAGTGATGTAAGTCAGTAATGGAAACCAGGAGCATGAGGTGGGGGTGGGAATAAGCTGAGATCGCTGAGGAGAGGAGCATCCCGGCTAGCAACTTTGGGGACATGAAGATCTCACCAAATCTTTATAGCTATCAGTGAGGAGATGGCTCTTTGCGGTCCCCAAGCCAGATCCAGATCAAAAGGTGGGGTCCAGACAAGTTTTGGGGGAGAGCATCTGGCAGGAGACCTCCTTCCAAGAAGTCTGACGCATTCTGAGGGACATTGCTTTTGAAACCTTTCCTCCTCATTTCCTGTTCCTCCTGCGCTGAGTCTTTTCTGTCCTTCTGCTGTAGGAACAACCATATCATGCATCACAGAGACACCTTGTATGAGTCAGGGCTCTCTAAAGGAACAGAAACGATAGAATGAGCTTGTGTCATGTGTGTGTGTGTGTGTGTATACACGTGTATGGAAAGGGATTCATTAATGTGGTTACAGCCTGTGTCCTCCTAGGCTTGACAATGACAGTCTCATGAAAGTCACAGAAAGGCCAAGCATCCGGTACTTGTACAGTCCGTGAGACTGGATGTCTTATCTCTGCAGTCACAATCTGGTGCCTGCTAGACTCTGGGAGGTGTTTAGTCTACATTGGAATCTGGCGGTAGCAACCGTGAGCCTGCCAGGGGAAGTGAGGACAAGCAGACACAAAGCCAAGGCTTCCTTCTTCCATGTTTTATGATGTGAGGTGCTACTGGAAGATATAACAGGTTTAGGCTGTCTTTTTACCTCAGACAGTACGATGAAGAGAATTCCTCACTAGCCTGACTAGCAGCTTGGGTTTTAGTTGACTGCAGATATAGTCGAGTTGACATGCAAGATGAGCTACCTTATGCCTACCTATAAAAAGCTTAAACAGAAATCTCACGGAATATTACTTACTCTTCAATGTACTGAGAGTTTCCATTGCAATGGAAATTTAAAATACTGTTAGAAACTCATTAAATCAATTCAAGGCCCATTAATGAATTGTGATGCATAATTTAAGGAGACACCGTTGGGCTAGAGAGATGACTCGGTGCTTAAGAGTGCTCAGTGTTCTTCCGGACGGTCAGAGTTCGGTTCCCAGCACCCACGTTAGGCAGTTTACTGTTGTCTATTACTCCAAGGGATCTGATGCCATTTTCTGGCCTGGACAGGCACCCCCTCCCCCTCAGCACCCCGCTACAGAAGAGGGAGTGAGAAAGCAAAGCTTCAAATAAAATAAAAGGAAGGGATTATCCTATGACATTGCCCAGGTCCTGTCTGGTCTTGGTTAAAGTACAGAAATAAAGGACTTATGTTCCTTTCCCGATGGGCCGTTTTTCTTTTTAACTATTTTGTTCTCCAAATTGGAAACCAATAAACAATGTTTGGTGGTGATGAAGATCAAACCCAGGGCCTAGTGTATGCCAGACAAGTGCTCCTGCTTGATTTCACTTTAACCACCACCACCAAACACCCCTCCCATAATTCTATTCACTTATGTTTAGGTGTGTGGCTGTTTGTTTTGTTTGAATGTATAAAAGTACACCTGGAGTGGTGGATATCACTGAGCCACCACGTAGGTGCTGGGACTCGTAGGTGCTGGGACTCGAACCTGAGCCCTCTGGAAGAACAGTCAGTGTTCTTACCCTTTGAGCCATCAAAGCTATTCCACTGAAAAGATCTATTGTTATTTATAATTTTGTTGATGAGGAGGGCCATGTGGACTACAATGGAGCTTGAGGGACAACCCTGAGAGTCTGTTCTTGCCTTCCATTCTGTGGGTTCAGGGATTAAACTCACTTTAGGTTTGACAGTAACCACCTTTATTCACTGAGCTATTTCACTGGCCCCAATTTTACCTTTTCTTTTTTGAAGATATATTTATTTTTATCTTATGTATGAATGTTTTGCGTGTGTGTGCGCATGTGTGTGTGTGTGTGTGTGTGTGTGCGCGCGCGCGCGCCTGGTGCCTGAGGAGGTCAGAAGGGACATCATATTCCCTGGAACAGCAGTTACAGATGGCTGTGAGCCACCACACGGGTGCTAGAAACTGAGCTGGGTCCTCTAAGAGAGTATCAAGTACTCTTCACTGCCCAGCCTTCCTTCCAGTCCAGAAGTCCACTTTTGTGATCATTAATTCATGTATTTATTTACTTTACATCCCCAAATCCACACCTCCCCCCTTCATGATTCCATTTAAAAAAAATTGCTACCTTTTGTTATTGTTACTCAATAATTTAGCTATTTGTGGGTAAGTTATATGAAAGTGGTTCCATGGAAATGAATCTTGTAAGAAACGTAGTAATAGTCAGGAACGGCTGTAGATTAAGAATGAACACTGCCAGTTCCTGTCAGCAGGTTCCTCGATGTGTCTCAGAGCTTATTAACTGATTTTTTGTTTAAATTTTAGAAGTGTTATACAGATCCGAGTGAACCCGTTTGCAGACACTCCTATGTATGCTACAATGGGAGCATTAAGCTCTTAGGAGGATAAGTGAAATGTTGCTATGTAAGAAAAGTTAATCAGATTTGTCTCAGCCCTCTGTGCACTCTCTAACGTCCATAGGAGAGGTGCTATAGCCCCAGGAGAGTGGGAAATGTGCCTCACTTCTTTCTAGTTGTTGTCTGTGGTGCTAAAGATAAATCTAGAGCCTCCCAAATGCCAGATGCTCACCGTCCCACTGAGGACCATAGCAGCTAAGTACTTTTTATCTTTTTATCAAATGCTAACAAGTTTCCTAAAATTGACTATTTAAAACGACTACTTTTGTAACCATAAGAAGGAGCTTTCTCTATGTAGTAAAAATTTTTTGAAGAAAATGACTTTTGTAAGTCTGCAGTTTTCAGTCAGAACATTAGTAGTAATAACTTAAAACCTGAATGTGTTTGCTCTCAAGCTCGCTTGACTGTGAGGGCTTTCAAAGTCAATACAGTTCACCCTTAAAATCTGCCTTTTTACAGCTTAATAAATAAAATCAGAATAGTGTATAGAAGACCTTTGCAATATTAAAATATGTGTATTCCTTCTAACCACAGCGTTTTTCTTTTGAGAACCATTCAAAGTGCTCCCGACTCTCCCTGCCAGGGTGTTGGCCTTGCCTCAGCTTAAACCCTGGGCAGTGTGAACTGTCATGGAGACATACTGTGTCCACAGCCTCATGTGGGCAACCTTAGGGTCAGCATGATTTCCTATTAAGATGGGTGGAACAGACTGTTGTTACCAGCCTTTTATTTGAAATGTGGTCATTTTACAAGAGGCATCCACATAGCCTCTGCCTAGCTCGACCAGTTAACATTTTGCAACATTGTCTCTTTTAATCCTCCCGTGTTTGTTGGTTGGTTTTTTTTTGTTTTTTGTTTTGTTGTTTGTTTGTTTTTTGTTTTTTTTTAAGTTTTTTGAGTTGAGAATTTGTGTGTTCCCTTGTTTGTCTCTAGAGTACGGGCTCCGGCTGGGAAGTCAGATCTTCATTAAGGAAATGACCAGAACAGGACTGGCAACAAAAGATGGCAACCTTCATGAGGGGGACATAATTCTCAAGGTAAGACCTGGACAGGGAACAGTGTGTGCCTGATGTGTTCCTAGTCTACACCCCGACATCTGCATACCAGGTCAGAATCTCTTAGCCTCAGGAGCAAGGTGGTGACGGGAGGAGCAGTTCAATGAGGTGATCTTTGTCATAAGCACAAAAGTAAACTGAGATATAAACAGGACACACACACACACACACACACACACACACACACACACACACACACACATGGGCCAGCCTGTTCCCCACCACTTATGAGCCCTGCTCCCTCTGTAGCCCCTGTCCCCTAAAAATAATTTAAACACACACACACACACACACACACACACACACACACACACACACACACACACGGGCCAGCCTGTTCCCCACCACTTATGAGCCCTGCTCCCTCTGTAGCCCCTGTCCCCTAAAAATAATTTAAAAAGGAAACAATTTAAAAAACAAGTCTTGGGATCTGTACTAATTTAGTAACAAAGGAAAAGCCTCGAGGAACACGTTCCCTTGGTCCTGTTGCTTTAAAGTTGAAGTTCCCGTTCATCTACCAAGGAAAGTCTGAGAGCCATTGATCTACGATTGCTGAATGTGTTTGATTTTTGTGTGTGTGTGTTTGGGTTTTTTGTTTGTTTGTTTTATTTTGTTTTTGTTTTGTTTTGTTTTTTGAGACAGGTTTTCTCTCTGTAGCCCTGTTTACCTCGGAACTCACTTCGCAGATCAGGCTGGCTTGGAACTCAGAGAGCCACTTGCTTCTGCCTCCCAAGCCCTGGAATCAAAGGCGTGCGCCACCACCAGCCGCCTGTGTTTGATAGTTTTTTTTTAAAAACCTCTCCAATCAGGAAGCCTGTTCCAGCAGTCAACCAAGCTGTAGGCTTGAACTTGGTTGTTAAATAGATTATCAGAGTCACCTAAATATTACTCTGACTCCTTCATGCCTGTTCTGGACATGTGTGGTTGTATGTAATTTGAAGGATAATTCACATTCATTAAATTATCCTGAAGTCTGGTCTGAGTGTCTTCTCGACTTCTTTCCAGTCTATAAAGGGAAAGTAAGAGTTTTGAACTTAGCCGTGAGAGGTTGTCTTTCATACGATTAACACTGCCATTCTTCATACACGCAGATCAATGGAACTGTTACTGAGAACATGTCTTTAACCGATGCTCGGAAGTTAATAGAAAAGTCTCGAGGAAAACTGCAGCTGGTGGTGTTGAGAGACAGCAAGCAGACCCTCATCAACATCCCATCTCTGAATGACAGCGACTCGGAAGTGGAGGGTAAGAAGGAGCCTGTGTGCTGGGCTGGGGGTCAGGAGGCTGGGTGTCAGGAGGGTGTCCCCAGGGGCAAGAAAGCCCTCCTTCAAACTTTGATCCAAAAGAGAAGTATTCCTGATCTTTGTTTGTTTACTAAAGCATCTTTTGAAATTAATTTCTAAGAGGAAATTCTTACCACACGTAATTAGGCCACGGAGAACAAAACTTACTGTCAGAAACAAAGCATTCATGACTAGCCGATGAGGACGGATACCACTTACATACTTGCTCTGTGCTTAGAACGATACCAGTAAAGTATAGAGTTTTGTGAGTCTTTAAAAATGACAGAAGCCAAGCCCAGAAGAGCCTCTAATTCCTCTCTCAGCCGGCAGAGTCAAGGCCAGACTGTCTACCTAGCAAGTTTCAGGCTTTAAAAATAATGGCTGTGCCCACACCTGTGCTCATGGCTGTGTCTTCACGAGGCCTTTCTTTATCTCAACGCTATTGCTTAAAATCTGTGTTAAAAATCTCTTAATAAATTCCAACTCGGCGTAAGGTGAAAAATAAGGCAGTGTTCTGACCTTTAGAAGGTATATGCAGAGCGTAGACTACTGAACAGTCAATCAGAGTGGCTCCGAAGGATAGAGTTGTTCCTTACTAATGTATGTCCCTGTCCCCGATTGTTACTGTTTGGTTGGTTTTTAAACTGAGGTAAACACATTTGTCCCAGCTCCATATGTTCTTTCAAGGGAAGGAATCAACTGCCCTTTCGTTCTGATAAACACTTACTGTTGAACTATAGGGACCAGCACTAATAACAGAAGAAATGGCTGTGAGAGCAGGCGTGGTTGTGTTCAAATTGCAGATTTAGGATTACTGCCTTACCGTCACAGGGTGTTTTAGAAAAATAACACAGTAAAGGCATGTCAAAGGGTCACCAGACTCCCTCACGTGCCTCTCCTCAAAGCCATGCTAACTAGAGGATGGGCTCTCGTAATACTTTCAGACTGGGGAGATAGCTCAGGAGAGGGCTTCCATCCTGTGTACAAGTTCCCGAGGTGTGGCTCCATCCCAGGCCACACAGTTGGCTTTCTCGCTGCTCTCTTGTTTAGCCTACTGGGTGAAAACAGCCTGGGGGTGGGGGTGGGAGTGGCAAGATGGCTCAGCAGGCCAAGGCACTTCCCTAAGATTGGTGCTATGCACCAACGTGCCTCGTTTTTTGGACACTAATTTCCTTTCTGGTCTATCAGACATCGGATCAGCTGGTCTGGTCTGTGAGGAAGGCAAAGCGATCATAGCACCTCACTGTGGTAGTGTCTCGTTCATTTTCTTACCGTTTTTCATCATGCGGTCCTCCATACAGCATCAGTGTTAGGGAGTTTGATTCCAACAAGATCTCTACATGAAACCATGTAGAATACACGTTAAATGTAAGGAGCACAGGTCTGTTTGTCAAGAGCTGTTTCTATAGTCTCAGATACAGGCAGTGATGAGTTGAAAATATGGGGGCATGGGGGTGGAGGAAGTCCAGAAAGTTTAGGTTTCTTTTTCTTACTCTATCAACAGTACAGTGTAACCACAGTTGATATGGCATTTGTAATATGTTATGTATATAGATAAAACATGCAGAAGAATATGGATAAGGCTACATGCTCTCATTTAACATTTTATATGAAGGACTTCATCATCTGCCGAGTTTGGTTGGAGAAATGGCTCTGGAACCAATTTCTACAGTAGTAACAGAGGGACACCTCTTTGTAGCTGGATCATGGCCTCTTTAAAACAGCTTTAAAAGCTAGTGGGCTAAAAGAAGTGTACAGTTCAGAATTTGACTGTCTCTTCATTCAGTAATGTCTCTCTCTGAAAATTAGGAAGCTCCCCCCCCAACCCCCTTAGTAAAAGAAAAACTGCTAAGCTGATAGCCTTCTCTCATGCTTCCGACTCTTAGAGACTAGTGTAATTTTGGTACGTATGTATTTCACTGAATTGGACTTTCCTTATTTTGAAACCAGATATCTCGGAAATCGAGTCCAACCGATCTTTTTCTCCAGAGGAGAGGCGCCAGCAGTATTCTGATCAGGAGTATCATTCCTCCACTGAGAAGCTGAAGGAGAGGCCAAGGTAAGGTGGCGGGTGGGCTCCGTTTCCGTTAGTCACTGGTGCGTGCACTTGGGTGTGTAACACGACTGTGTTATCTGCTGAGACATGATCATGGTGTATGCTTCAGCTCAAGAGAGGAGACCTCAGGCAGAATGTCCAGGATGGGTGCCACACCCACGCCGTTCAAGTCCACGGGGGACATCACAGCTGCAGGTGTCACAGAGGCCAACAAGGAGCCCAGGTCCCAGGAGGAATCCCCAGGTGAGGTGTTCAGGTCATTCTTTTGTATGTGTATGTTACACACGAGCTGGTTCATGCTTCCAGCACAGATCCACTGATTGGGAGAATTGAGTTCAGAAATATGTGCTTGATGTTCTAGAATGTGACTGATAAAAAAAAAAAAAAACAGCAACATTATTTAAAACATAATTTGTCCAGCAGAGGAGGCCCTCTTGATTTTTCTCTTAATGTGGGAGGTAAAATCTGTCCTATTATATGATCAGAATGGGTCACATTCTGACACATTTGAATGTCTCCTCTTACCCTCTATCCATGTGATTATCATCATAACTCTAGGTACATAAATATTTATATGTGGGGAAAACATAATATTTTCTAGCTATAAAGAACACTTCTTTGTGCATGTGCACCTTGTGTTAGGGCGTTTCTTTTCTCTGACTTTGAGGAACTGTGATAACTGTTAATGCCCTAAAGTTAAGCTTCATCTATAAGTCTTTCTTCCCTCCCTTCCTCCTTGCCTCCCTCCTTCCCTCCCTCCTTCCCTCCCTTCATCCCTCCCTCCTTCCCTTCTTCCCTCCCTTCACCCCTCTCTCTCTCCCTCCTTCCCTCCCTCATTCCCTCCCTCCCTCCCTCCCTCTCTCTTTCTCCAGAAGTAAAAATGAAGACAATTTAAGAAAGGAGTGGGCTCGGGAGCAGGGAAAGCTGTGATTTATTAGATGGGGTGATACAGTGTAGCACCACAGTAAGTGGTTACACTTAAAACCTGTGGATTTTGCTATCTTTATAATTAAAAAAACAAGCTCAGGGTCTGGATGATGAAGATTTGTGTCTCGATTTGTTGTGATTTATGTTCATGGTATGGGGATTGAATCCACACTGTGCTCCATGTGAGGCAGAGCTGTACACTTAGGCTACACATTCAGCCACACCAGACTTTCTTAAAACCCCCAGTGCTTGGTGATCGGAGAGAATTCAAGGTTTCACAGCCCTCTGTAACTCTAGTTCCAGGGGATCTGATGCCCTCTTCTGGCCTCTACAAGCACTAGGTACCCACATGGTGAGTTTGTGTGTGTGGAAAAAAAAAAAAATCTCTCATGCATACAATAAAAACAAATAAAATCTTTAAATCCACAGTTCCTCAACCCAGAACAGCATCAAGAGTCTTTCTTCGTCCTAGTCCCGAAGATGAAGCAATATATGGGTATGTCCCTCCAAACTCTGGGATTGGGCGAACTTTACGGCTTTGGTGTCTGTTCACTTACCCACCAACTACTTGTCCTGAGTATTTTCTGAATATTTGCATCACTCAGATGTAGAAAGGTGGAGCAGCTCCAGTAGACACTGTAGGGGTGTGATGGTCCCAGCATGGTGGGGAGGGAGAAGGGGCCATGTTGAATGATGTCTAGATTGGTAGTTGTTGGATTAGGCCTGGCTTCCTTGCATCTGAACTGTTTTCACTTGACTAAACTTGTGGTGGAATGCATTTGGGAGGGCATCCAGAATGCTGAAATCAATTCCTAATTACGTTCTCTCTCATCTAAGATGAGTTAATGTGGTAGACTTGGTATTTTGTTCTGTTCTGGGCTGGTAGACATTTCCCATTGCTGTCCCAGGGAGATTAAATTATAGAACAGATAGGAAAAATGAGAGGGAACTTCTGTAGACCGTGAAGTCATTCCTGAGCTAGAAAATAGTTAAGTCTTTAAGCTCTTGATGGGAATCCTCCATTTTAAATAGTACATTTTGTCTTTTCTTTCTTAAACCAAACCTGCTTCAGCCCTAACACCAAAATGGTGAAGTTCAAGAAGGGAGACAGCGTGGGCCTCCGGTTGGCTGGTGGAAATGATGTTGGCATATTTGTGGCTGGCATTCAGGAGGGCACCTCTGCAGAGCAGGAGGGCCTACAAGAAGGGGACCAGATTCTGAAGGTAAGGAAGCCTGCCCTCTAGCAGTCGCCCGGCAAGGTGCTTTGATGGATGTTTTTCAGTATAGGGGTTTTTCTTTATTTTTCTGGATTGCACACACACAGAGACTTTGGTGGAAAATCCAAAAGGCATTAGCTGGGGGTCTGGTAAGCATTTCTTTGTCCAAAGCAGAGGGCAGAAGAAGTTGCAGCAGCATCCAGACACCTCAAGGCACAAAACAAGGGCGTGCCCTCTGCACTCTGCTGATGCAGTCCAGAGTGGGAGGTGTTAGGCCTTGCTCACGACCATTGCTAAGCTTTCCAGTGGAATTCTGGGTCTTTCTTTGGTTCCCGGAAGGGCTCAAGAAGACTAACTGAGGGAACCTTGAGGTAACACATGATCCCAGGGCATCTTTCCACCCCTTCTACTTCCCATGTTCCTGATGAAAATCTCCAATGCGGGCACACACTAATTTGTACTCGGCGAGTGTACAGATGAAGAGAAAGCATGGTTTCGGCTACTGGGAAGCCAAAGGTTTAGAGCCGTGCTCATTAAAATTGGAGAATTCACCCAGAGTCTCAGACACCCAATTTCTGTCTAAAGCATTGTTAAAGACAAGGAGAATTGCTTCCATCGTCAGAACTTTTCTACAAAGTTTTTCCACCCCCCACCCCCATCACCATGGTGACCAGAGAGATGTTGGTGAGCACTGACTTCCCCTGCAGTAGTCCTTGGTAGAGGTCAGGCAACAGGTAGCCTTGATCGTCACTGAAGCTCGACTACACATGGTCTCTTTTTCGGTAAAAGCCTGAGAAAGATTGAGCTCCCAAGCCGGGCAGAGAGGCAGCTGCAGCACTGTGAGCCCGAGCTGATACCGAATCCTCCTGAATCCTCCCGAGGCTCCCAGCACACACAGCCCCGCCCTGCACACCTCGCTCAGATACTGAAAAGCGATATCTGACTGTTGGGAAGGACTGCACAGTCTGACCTTGAAGTACAAGAGCTCTGGCCTCCTGTTCCTCGCTCCCTGGTTAGCCTGAGGACGTGAAGGGGGCTGTGTGCAGCCTGGCCACTTTCTTTTGTTGGTGGGTTTTTTAGAATGCCCCTGCCTTTTGTAGGCAAGGCCTGACATGTATAATATGCTGCTGTGCTATGGCTGAACCCAGCGGGATCTTACAGATAACAGAAATAGGATTGCTTTTGTTTTTAGTTATTTTTTTTCCCCCTGCTTGGTTTAACTGCCTCTTTGTTATTTATATGGTGTGGCTGGTATGTCTCTTTCAAAATCTGTTATGGAATGGAAAAGACAGAAAAGAAAACCAGACACATTTTCGGGAGTGGTTGTGGTTGTCTTGTGAATTTTAAAACTACACCTATTTGTGGTATGTGAGGGGTGGAGTGGGGGAGCGAGAGAAACACATGCATGTGGACCTAAGAGGAGGACAACTTGTGGGAGTCTCTCCTTCCACCACATGGATCTTAGGGATCAAATCAGGGCATCAGGTTTGGTGGCAAGGGCCTTAACACATTAAGCCAAATCACTGGCCCTAGAGTTTTAAAATGTAGCTTGCAAAGTGTGTTTTAATTTTGAAAATTGTAGCTTTGCTTCCAACAGAAGGTAAGAAATGGAAGCCTTATGTGTGCCCTTTTATGTTTAAATAAACAGATAAATATGAGTAGTTACAATGTGCATAAAAAGCATTCATAGATACAGATGAAGCTGTGCAAATGGCACACGAAAGGGCTAGACAGCAGAGTTCTGTGACCTCTGTTTGGGGACAGAGGCAAGAATAACAGCATGTTACATAGTAACATTGTTTCAAAGAGGAGCTGATTGCCTTTGCAGATCACTCTCCTCTAGCCTTTATTTTCTGCTCCCTCTTCCTCATTCTGGGAGGGAATCTTGTATAGATGTTCTGTTTAGAGCTGAGTGCTCCCCACTCTTCAGAGCTGAGTGCTCCCCACCTTCAGAGCTGAGTGCTCCAGTCTTCCGAGCTGAGTATCCATACTCTTCAGAGCTGAGAGCTCCATACTCTTCAGAGCTGAGAGCTCCATACTCTTCAGAGCTGAGTGCTCCAGTCTTCAGAGCTGAGTGCTCCATACTCTTCAGAGCTGAGTGCTCCCCACCTTCAGAGCTAAGTGCTCCACACTCTTCTGGGCTCAGAGCTTGGTGCTCCACACTCTTTAGAGTTCAGTGTGACACACTCCGTTATTTTCTATATGTTGACAAGTTATGGGTCTTTTAATTAATCATTGACTGTATAAAGAAACCTTCCGAGTCAGGTGTGGTGGTGCATGTCTTTTATACTAGCACTCCAGGAGTCAGAGACAGGAGAGATCTCTGAGTTCAAATCTAGCCTGGTCTACAAATCCAGTTACAGGACAGCTAGGACTGCATAGAGAATGTTGTTTAGGAAAAAGAAAAAAAAGAAGAAAAAAAGGAACTTTTCCATTCAATATTAAGTGGTACACTAATCTATAGGCTTAGTGGTCAGTTTATGACTATTTCCACTTAGTAAAATTTAGTACTGAGTTCTTCCTAGGGCCCATGACAGAGCCAGCCGTAGGCTTTTAGCCTAGTTAACAGTATCAGATTGGGTTCTAAATCCAACCAGAGGTCGGTTACTGCCCTATCACTTGTGCCATTTTCTGCCAGTGGGCCTGTTTTGCCAGCTAGTTGTTATTGTAAGGTTCAGGGCTGTTTAAGGCTTGATGTCTTTTCTCCACTGGTAGCATACAGTGGACCTCCAGCACTATGGAAACTTATAGCTGATGGGTAATGAATCTTCCAGCTCAGTACATGGTTGATTTCCCCGCATCCTATGACTTGTATATGTTCCGTCTGCAGTAGTAGGATCTTACTGTCATGTTACTATGCATTAAAGACCAAAAATCTTCTAAAACTAGTTAAATATATTCAGACAGGTATCTCAGCACAAAATAAGCGTGCAAAAATTGCTAGCCTTTTGAATACCAACAGCAAACATAACCAAAAGGAAACAAAGGAAACAACCCCATTTACCATGGCCTGAAGAAAAAAAAAATCTTGGGATGAATCTAACTAAAGAAGGTAAAGACTTGTACAGTGAAAAATTTAATATATCAAAGAAAGAATATTGAAGCTATCAAGAGATAGAAAGGTCTCCCATGCTCATGGGTTGCCAAGATTAATATTTTGAAAATGGTCATCCTGCCAAAAGTAATCTATAGATTCAACCTAATCCCCATCAAAATTCCAATGTTATTCTTAACAGAAACTGGGTAGGTGGGGGGCAAAATTCCATACGAAATCACAAAAGACTCATGATAGCTTGAACAATCCTAAAGAATAAAAACGTTGCTGGAGGGATCACCATCTCTGATTTCAAGTTATACTGCAAAGCTATGATAGTAAAAACAGCATGGTTTTGCAGAAAAGAGACACATTGACCAGCGGAATAGAATTGAAAGCCCAGGTAAGCCCAAGATAAACCCACAACCACACAAGTGTGGAAAGACCAGAACTGCACACTGGAGAAAAGACAACGTCTTCAACAAACAGAGCCGGTCAGACGGGTTGTAGAAGAATGAAAATAGATCGTCCTCCCTCCCTCTTCACAAGACTCAAATCCAGATGGACCAAGGATCTCAACATAACACCTGACGCCCTGAATCTGACAGAGAAGGAAGCAGAGGACATGGTGCAGTTTACAGGCACAGGAAAGGACTCTCTGAACAGGACCCCGGTAGCCCAAGTATAAGACCTACAGTTGACACGTGGGATCTCATGAAACCAAGAAACTTCAGAAGCTTCTGGACAAAGAACGCCATCATTTGAGTGAAGAGGCAGCGTACAGCAGGGGAAGAGTCTTTACAAGCCGCCTAGCTGATGGAGCACTGGTGTCTGGAACATATTAAGAATTCAAAATAGAAGTAAACACGGAGAAAATAAAGGCTTCATTTAAAATCCAGCCTGAAGGCTGGAGAGGTGGCTCAGCAGTTAGGTCTGCTCTTCAGAGGGCCTGCACTTGATTTGCAGCCCTCACATGGTAGCTCACAACCATCTGTAACTTCAGTTCCGGGGCATCCAATGCCCCATTCTGACCTTGGGCAGCAAACACACATGTACTGTCCAGAGGTAGATGAAAACAAAGGACTCTACCCATAGCAAATAATTTTTATATTGTGGGGCGTGAAACTAAATAGAAAGAATCTTTAATAGAAGAAATGCTGATGGCCAAGAATTTTTCCCAGATACTCATCTTTAGCCATCAGGAAGGTGCAAGTTAAAAGTTTGTCCTGGCTTTCTAAGTTATCTTGCAGCATCCTTCCCTAGGGTCACCCTCCAGTCATGGTGGGGTAAATGCTGTTGACTCCTTGCTAGAAGGACGTATAGACCAGAAACCTAGTGACAGCAGGGCCAGTGGTCCTCCATGGAACACTAATGCACCCGGTTTCACCGACTCGCGTTAAACGTTTTTCTTCTGCTTTCTTCTTGAGACAGAATCCCACTGACCTTGAACTCATAATCACCTTGCTGCAGCTGAGAGCATTGGGATTCTAGCTATTGTTAGATAGCTTTTGAGAGATCGGGGTTACAGGAGAAAGGGTGAATTGAACTGTGGATGTGCCTTCAAGGTTTTATTTGAATTAATTTTAAAGAAATATGGTTCCAGTAGTTATCAGTATTGATAATCAGTATTGAATAATACATATTGTATCTTTTTGGCTACCTCTTTGAGAGACTTCATAAAAACAGGGAGTCAGAGAGAATGTCAGATTCTAATCAATTCAGTGACAGATTCTTCATTTGAAGGATGCGATCGGACACAGAAGGAAGGTAGAACAGTATTTGTAGCCACCTGGACTCATTTACCGAGTCCAGGTCACCTGATATGGCTTCGAGGAATTAAATTAAGCCTGTTGGCGGGGCCACAGCAAGACTGACGCTGTGACAATTTTATTGAGAGCACACGGACTTTTTATACCCTTATTGGAAACAGAATACAGTGCCATTTGCCAGGACCAACTACAGTTGTCGTTGCCAGGATACAGTGAAGTTTACAAGCCGTACGGGGTACACAAGATTAATGTCTAAGACCAACTGTCCTGTCCAACTTCCGTGTGTCCTTGACATCCAAGTGAACAGACAGAGAAACACAAAGTGGCCTGAAAGTTCCGCTTCCTGGGGGAGTACACCAGTCTCTCAGGAACTGGAAGGCACGTTCATTGTATCTCAGGAACTGGAAGGCACATTCATTGTATCCCAGGAGCCATGGACTCTAACCTGAAAAACCTATGACACCTGCCTCTCTCAAGGCAGCCAGGCCATGCTAACTCCATGGTTCCCTGCGAGTACATAGCCCAGGCCAATAGGAAGGGGCTGGGCATGGGGACTGAGCGGCAACCATACAGACTTACACCTGCATTTGTTCTGGACAGGCCCTCGGGGAAACAAACAAATTTAGGAGTTACCTCTTAAAAGTTTTGGTATTACTAGGTATCAATCCTAAAGCATTGTGCATGCTAAGTAAGTACTTGACTACTGAGTTATTTCCCCAGCCCCAACGGGACTTTGAGCAAGTGAGCAAGCGAGTTTGTCTGTCTGTCTTTGTCTGTCTCTCTCTCATCTTTGATTTCTGGTTTTTACCTCCAACTAGGTGAACACACAAGATTTCAGAGGGCTGGTCCGGGAAGATGCCGTCCTCTACCTGTTAGAAATCCCTAAAGGTGAAACCGTGACCATTTTGGCTCAGAGCCGAGCAGACGGTGAGCTAGTTTGGTCATCTGTTTTATTTGAGGGAAATGGGTAGAATGCGTGGGTGTCCTGGGACCAGAATAAGCAACATTGGGCCACAGGTGGGTGGAGAAAGTTTAGGTACTGTTAATTTCGTATGAAAATATTTTCCCTCCATCTACTGAAATAGTTTTGCTGGTTCTGAGTCATTTGGACTTAAACTGCTTCTCTGAGCAATGTCCATCCTCAATTATGATGGGATTGTTAGAGAATCTCTGTATCATGGGTGGTATTGGTTCCTCTCATCTCTCACCAGCCTCATAAGTTGCTTCACCTTTCTGGGTGCTCTCCTGTAAAGTGGGGGACAAGCATAGTCCCTTCCTGTTTGCATCAGAAGGTTGGTGAGCAACTGTATTAGGCAACGGGCCTTCAGGCCTAACTGCTGGGAGAGCTGATGGTGTGGAGTCAGGAAGAACTCAGACGTCCTGGCTGGAAGGTCATGGGGTGGGCGCAGTAACTTCCTCGGACTTCACAGAATACTCTGCTCAGGCTTTCAACTAATGGGTTGAGGAACAATTTACTTTCCTCAGTCTTCCCATTTGAAAGTTAATCACATTCCCCCAACACCCACCATGCCCTCTGAGAAAGGCCTAGTATAATGTTTAATCGATTGTCTAGGCTCCCCCATGCAGTCAGGTGGACATAAAATCCGCCATCACAGCACTTCAGGATGTTAGTGGTTCTTCCTTCTTCCCGCTGGAGGTGATTCCACAATTCCCATCATGCACCAGAATGGGGGAACCCGGAAGGGGTGCTCTTCAGTTGGGCACACACAGCCAACATTGCGTTTATTCTCCAGTGTATAGAGACATCCTGGCCTGTGGCAGGGGAGACTCGTTCTTCATAAGGAGCCACTTTGAATGTGAGAAGGAGACTCCGCAGAGCTTGGCCTTCACCAGGGGAGAGGTCTTCCGAGTGGTAGACACGCTGTACGATGGCAAACTGGGCCACTGGCTGGCTGTGAGGATTGGAAATGAGCTGGAGAAGGGCTTAATCCCTAACAAAAGCAGGTAACTGAGCCTACTTCCGAAACATACCTTTTAAACCGCCCCCTTTCTCCAAAAGGCGACAGAGCTGCCTCTGAGGAAATCAATCCCATGTGACCTCACCGTTTGCCTTCATCAGTTGTTTATGGAGATAGAGCTGAGGCCTCTTTAGTCTTGGGCACCTCAGGCTTGGTTGCCGCTTATTGGAGGATAGTGGTTCTTCCTTATTGGTTCGGCTTATTGGAGGATAGCCTGCTGCCTTGGTTATGGGGAACACTGTGTGGCCATGGCCCCTTGGCACTCTGGGTCTCCATCCTTAGGAGGGGCTTGTACACCCTAGGGAACACTTGCTGGTGTGTGGCTGTAGGACGTGAGAACGGAACGGTGATGTGTTTGCTACATACATTCTGATTACACACCATATGAGCCAAAAACGCCATGTTCTGTACTGAGTTACTGCTTGTGGAGTTCAGAGACCCCGTGGACTTTTCTCATCCCTGTGACAGAGGAGGGGCGGTGGGAATGCTGGTCCTCAGCTTGCTTCTTCTCCTGTGTTCCCTTGTGTGGGAAGATGTCATCTGTTCAGGGTAGTTTTACCTTTCTAGAAACACCCCCATAGGCCAACTCAGAGATTCCATAGTGATTCAGTAGGGTTGACAGTGACTCATACACAAAGCCTTTTCTGGCTGTACAGTCCCCTTTATGGTCCCATTGTCGATCTGAGTCTGCCCTGGGTGGTGGTGGTGGTGGTGGTGGCGGCGGCGGCTGCTGCTGCCCCTCCTCTTCCTCCTCCTCCTCTTCCTCCTCTTCTTCTTCCTCCTCCTCCTCTTCCCCTTCCCCTTCTCCTTCTTTTCCTCCTCCTCTTCCCCTTCTCCTCTTCCCCTTCTCCTCCTCCTCTTTCCCCCCTCCTCTTCCTCCTTTCCCCTCCTCCTCCTCTTCTTCCTCATCTTCCCCTTCTCTTCCTCCTCCTCTTCCTCTTCCCCTCCTCTTCCTCTTCCCCTTCTCTTCCTCCTCTTCCTCTTCCCCTTCTCTTCCTCTTCCTCTTCTCTTTCTCCTCCTCTTCCTCTTCCTCCTCCTCTTCCCCTTCTCCTCCTCCTCCTTCTTCAAGATTTATTTATTATTTATTTAATTAATATATATGAGTACTCCATTTGCATATATCCCTGTATGTCAGAAGAGGGCATCAGATCTCATTACAGATGGTTGTGAGCCACCATGGGGTTGCTAGGAATTGGCTCAGGACCTCCAGAAGAGCAGATAGTACTGTTAACCCCTGAACCAACCCTCCAGCCTTGGGTTCCCACACGACAGCGACTGTATGCTGTGGAGAATGACTTCTTCCTGCTTCTTCTCTCAGAGCTGAGCAGATGGCCAGTGTCCAGAATGCCCAGCGAGAGAATGCTGGGGACAGAGCAGACTTCTGGCGGATGCGTGGCCAGAGATCCGGGGTCAAGAAGAACATTCGCAAGAGCCGGGAAGACCTGGCAGCTGCTGTGTCGGTTAGCACCAAGTTCCCCGCCTACGAGAAGGTTCTGCTTCGGGAAGGTGAGGCAGCTGCATGGACCCGGCAGTGATCCGCTGAGCTCTGAACCGTTTCCGCCAGTGTCTCTGTAACCATCCAGTTCCCACTTTACCTAAGTCACTAACACCAAAGGTGTGGTGAGGGAGTCATATTCAGTAGGGAGGCTGAGGGCTCAGGGTCCTCAATGAGGTGAATTCTCCAAATGTAGAAACTGACACTCAAGTATTTGTACATTATCTACTGAGTGGAGGATTGTGGAGCAATACAGCATCAGACAATTTAAGTTTTATAAACTGCTTTGTGGGGAGGGATGTGAAGGCTTGCCCTTTGGGAAAGAACTGGAGTCCAGATGAGGTGGAAGAATTGTTTCTAATGCAGAAGCATAGACGGTGCACTTGCCTCTCCTCTGGACGTTATAGGTGCACATATGATAACCTTTCTTTTTTTCCTTTCAGCTGGCTTCAAGAGACCCGTGGTTCTGTTTGGCCCCATAGCAGATATAGCAATGGAAAGGCTGACTACTGAGCTACCCGACCTGTTTCAAACTGCAAGTAAGTCTGTTCACAGGGCTTTGCTCCCTGACTGTTTAACTCCAAAGCTCTCTGGCAGGGGAAAGTTGGAAGAAATAGTGGCTATCCACACTCTGCTCGGAGTCACTGTATCATGTTGTCAGATACACTTTTTCTCCACCACCTGCTCATAGACAGACACGCACCTGCAACTTTTGAAACTGTTTGAAATTGCAGAGCTGTGAGACCTCACCAGAGTATGCCTGTGAGTCTCCTCATAGTAAGAATATTCTTTTACATAATGAAAACACCATTGTTCCCTCAGTGACAAAGAAATTTAGTATTAATGTTACAGTTGAATGTTTCTGCTCTGAAACATTCTAAATAGGAAACACTTTGAGCATCAATATGATAGAGCACAAGGGGAAAATTCCATACTTGTTCTCCTGGGAGTGATCAGTGGCTAAATGCAGGGGTACTGAAGATACTCTGAAAAATTACCTCAGTCTCTGTATGAGAGAGGGATGAAGGTGAGAAGTGGGGGTGGCTAGGGAGGGGGAAAAGGGGGGATGACAGAAATATATTTGAGAGGCTGTCTTAGGGTTTTACTGCTGTGAAGAAACACTATGACCAAGGCAACTCTTATGAAAATAGCATTTAGTTAGGACTGGCTCACAGGTTCAGAGATTCAGTCCAGTATCATCAAGGTGGGAGCGTAACAGTGTCAAGGCAGGCATGGTGCAAGAGGAGCTAAGAGTTCTACATCTGCATCCAAAAGCTGCTAGCAGAATACTGACTCCCAAGCAGCTAAGCTGAGGGTCTTAAGGCCCATATCCATAGTGACATACCCACTCCAACAAGGCCACACCTTCTAATAGTGCCACTCCCTGGGGTGAGCATATACTAACGGTCATAGAGGGGCAGGGAGCAGGGTCCGTCAGGTAAGCCAAGGCTGTCCCTGAAATTACTGTGTAACTGAGGGAGGCCTTGCATTTCTGGTCTTTCTGACATCATCCTGTATGTACTGATATTAACAGGAATATATAACCAAGCTAAACCATGAATGAATCTTATATTTAGGCATAGGGTCTCCTTTTCTTTTTGTAGCTATTTTAACTATGCATATGTAAATATTAAAAAAATTGGAAGCATTTCTGGTTCCAAACATTTTCTTTCTTTTTTTTTTTTAAGTTCAGGCTCATCCATTACAGATAATATTTATGACTTTTTAGGACTTTTATATTTCCAGATCCATCCTTTTAGAAAGAATTATTAGGGTAATTAGTTGGAGAGCATCAAGTACTTCCTGTTGTTAGGTTGACCCAACAATCTCTTCCGGTTAGATTTCCGTTTAATAGGGCTGAGGCTGTAGCTCAGTGGTACGGTACTTGCCTCCTATGAGTAAAACTCTGGTGTTGGATGTGTGAAACACATGCACACGAGCACTTACACGTGTACACACTCTGGGGTACACACACACACACACACACGAATGCACACGTGGCTTCATCTCACTGCATGCCATGAGATGGTGCCTGGTGTCATTTGTCCCATCGTGCTGATGTTAGGCTGGGGCATTTGGTTGTCAACTGCTTTCTGTCAACGTGACTTCGCTCCGTTTTTCTTTCGCAGAAACAGAACCCAAAGATGCGGGATCTGAGAAATCCAGTGGAGTGGTTCGGTTGAATACTGTGAGGCAAATTATTGAGCAGGTGAGATAACCCCTCGGAAGCTCATGTTGCTGGTGAACTGGATCGTGGTTCGAAACGGAATGTGTATTTTAATAAGATACTAATGATCGAAGCTCATGTAGATAGGAGACTTTTCCCTGTGTGAACCAGGTGCCGTTCTTTTGCAGAGTTCCCATTATTAAACCAAGTAACACTTATTTGTGGTCCCTCTTTTTTAGAGGAGACTATATCCCAGGAGCCTTGTCGGATGACTGAAACCATGAGCATACCAACACTCTGTGTGTGTGTGTGTGTGTGTGTGTGTGTGTGTGTGTGTACAGGTACTACTTTTTCTTCATAGTATTATAATTTAATATATAAATTGGAATGGTGGGAAACACAGCAATAACTGAAAACAAAGTAGACCGGTCATAGCAATATAAGCTGACAAAGCTTGTACAAATGTGGTCCATGCCCTCATTCCCACAGAGAACCTTGTACTGCCCTCACCCTTTTTGACTTACTGTTGACCTCAGGGGAAACCGGAAGATGAAGGCATGCAGTAGGAGGGTTACCGCAGTCCTTCTATAAGAAGTTTTAACTGATAGTATGGAAGCGGTTATAACACAGGAGGAAATATTTTTAGCTGTTTAATGTAAATATACAGAGCAGGGTATGGTAGTGCCTGTCTTTAATCCCAGTACTATAAGGCTGTGACTTCAAGGCCAGCCTTGGCTACGTAATGACTTCCTAGTCAGAGTTACACAGTGAGACTCTTGTCTTCAAAAGAAGGCTTGAATTTAGATGTTTACATTTTATCTGGTACAGTCGTTACCTGGGAAAACAAACCCCTCAGTGATGTTTTTGATGTCACCACGTGCCACCCTTTGTCTACCTGTGACAGGACAAGCATGCCCTGCTCGACGTTACCCCCAAAGCTGTGGACCTGCTCAATTATACTCAGTGGTTCCCAATCGTGATTTTCTTCAACCCGGATTCCAGACAAGGCATTAAAACCATAAGGCAGAGGTTGAACCCAACATCCAATAAAAGTTCTCGCAAGTTATTCGATCAAGCCAACAAGCTCAAAAAAACCTGTTCTCATCTTTTTACAGGTAAGTGAAGTTCAAAAGGCCCACGCTTAGGATGAGAACTAAGGAAATTATCGTTGAGTGTGGGATGTGGAAGCATCCTCACCATTCGTTCAAGAGTCGTTCATACCGTGGGAATGGATCTGTAGGCCTATGGCAGCTGTGTGTTAAACTTTGTGATTTTTGATAGCCAGAGATGATTGTCAAGATGCAAAACCTGGTAATCGGTCACTTTCATGATGCTAGATTTTTGGGGTAGACTCAAGGCTAATGAGCCCCATGTCCTTGTTACCTGCGTGTTGCTGTAGTCTCCTTGCTGTTGGTGATGCCTTAATTATGCAATGGGAACTCATTACAGTGATTGACAGCGTCACCCCGATAGAATCTTGAGCACTCCGCGTGTGAAATATTTAAACATTTCTACTTCTACTCTTGTGGTGTAATGATACAGCGAATGTTTTTTCCCTTAATGATTACCCTTATCTTTTACAGATAAGCACTATGTAAGAATCTTTGTAAATTATCTTGTAGGCTTGCTAGAGTGTGTGTAGATAATCTGCAGTGAGGGGAGCAGATGGAGCACTGAGAGCCTGGCCAGGCACCGTGCTGCAGACGTGGGTGCTGGGTCCAGGAGACTTCATAGCTGGCCTCTACTTGGTCTGCATACGAACTCTTCCAAAATAAGATATTTTTAAAATGCCAAAAATAAAGCCACATTGCAGCCATTGCTCATGATAGCGAGATGGTCTAAAAATAGACCTTCTCCGTACCGTCTTCATGAGTAAACAGTGTGAGCATGATATCATTGAGAGTCTAAGAGAGTGACACAATTCTTTTTGGTTGGTCAATGCTCTATTTTGTGGGGACACCATAAGGATCCTATAGAGATGCCATTGTTTTTTTTCATTCAGTGACTTTAGAGGTCAGTGACAGGTGTCTCAAACTTTGATGTTTGGCAAGAAGACCAAGGTGCGTCTGCATTCGAACATGGTTTCTCTGTTGTTTCTGTCTCTTGTTAGAGATGTAGGTCTGAACATCAGGGTGAAAGTTGTAGCTAGGATAGAGTTTAGCCAAATGCACAGGAGAAAAGTGTAATCCATCCACCACTCGGGTTCTAAGCTGAATATTGTGCATGTATTTTTTTTAAGATTGTTTTTATATGTGCTGGTGATGTTGGGTTTTTTGTTTTGTTGTTTGTTTTGTTGTTTGCTTGCTTGCTTGTTGCCTGTGTGCATATCTCTGTGTAGGAAATAGAGTTATAGACGGTTGTGAGCTGCTATGCAGGTGCTAGGAGTTGAATGTCAGTCTGACCTGTGTTCGGCGTAATCGGGCTGGTGGAAACCATCACAGGTCCAAGCCCACGCTAAAAGTGGTTTCTCTGACTACATCTCACATCCCTTAGAAGCCAGCTAGATAATTCAGATGCCAGAAAGGATGGGGCATAGGTGGGTTATCCCTTGTCTGAAGTGCTTAGGACCAGAAATGAGTCACATTTTTAGATCTTGGAGTGCTTTTATAAGCACTTTAGAGATGAGACTTAAGTCTGGGATTCACGTATTTTTTTTAACATGTGTTGTAGCCATAGAGCCTGTAGGCGATTTGCTGTGATCATTTGGACAGTTCTGTATATGACAGTTTCACAGTGTGGGATTTTTTTTTTTTTTACTTGGATGTTGTGTGCATTCTCAGAAAGTTTCAGACCTCGAAGCCTAATCTGATTTGAGATTTTGAATTAGCCAGTACCGTATTCATAATTCTTCATTTTAACAGATGAGAAGCAGAACCCAGCATGATCATGAACGTGAAAACGGGAGACTCATTTAATCTCCCCATCCCCAATCCTTTGGTTCAAGTCCATTGAATGGCTGAGAGCTTCCCTTAGAGGATCAGATTTGAGTTTTACGCAAAGCTGTGGGAAATCAGTAAGGGAAGTCTAGGGTTGTGGAAGAAGAGCTAGGTTTCTGAAGACTAGACAAGGAGGAGAGCTGGCAGGAAGTGGCTGGTACCTGTGGGTGCTTCCGGTCCTAGGCAGGAGTCAGCATTGTTGGCTCCGGAGCACAGGGCACAGTCACTGGCAGGAGCATCCAGAGGGATGGCATATGTGGAAGGGTTTGCCCTGGATTGGATTACAAGATGCCTGAAGGGAGAGACATGGCTGAGGTCGCTACCGGGCCTCAGAAATAGGCTTTGTCACAGTACGGTGTTTTCTTTCTTTTTTAAAAATTTACTTAATTTATGTATATGGTGTTTTGCTTATGTGTGTATATATGTACCACCTGTGAGCAGTGCCCAAGGAGGCCAGGGAATTAAACACGGGTCCTGTGGAAGAGCAGCCAGTGTTCCTTGTCTCTAGCTCCAGGCATATCCTTTCTGACGTAGGCTGATTGGGAAGCAAGAAATTCAGAACTAAAGCTGGAGGGGGCTGTGGAAGAGCGGAGTCCAGGCCTGATACCGTGAGCCCTGTAGTCTCAGGGCAGAAGGTACAGGTTCCTTGATGGCGCGGACTGAGAAGCCTGTTCTATGCAGCTCTGTCATGTGGTGCTTCCACTGTTAAGCTTGACTCCTGAAAGCCATCTGGAGGCTGCACAAAGCCTCTTTATTGTTGCCCTTTCACCCCAAGCCCGTCCACAGGCTGAGACTGGATTTCATGCCTAACCAGCAGAGCCATGAACAGAGTTAATATCTTTATGAATTAGTAAGTGGGAGTACTAGATTTGCTTTGGTGAGCACAGTTTAAAGTCATATTTTCGGTCTTACGCGGTCTCCTTAGGCTCAGTATCCCATTGCCTGTTTTCCTTTTTGTATAGATAGTAATAAGAAAATGTGCCCACCTGTTCAACCTGGTTTCCAGGCTTGGTCAAAATGAGGTTTTTGGTGTTCAACCCTGGAATTTTGGAGGAGCTTATAAGAGCTATTACTGTAGTTATTATCTTTCTACATCACATTATTGAAAAATGTTTTATTTTTTTATTTTCATTTTTAAAAAAATGTGTTTATTATAAGTATACTGTAGCTGTCCTCAGACACACCAGAAGAGGGCATCAGATCCCATTACAGATGGTTGTGAGCCACCATGTGGGTGCTGGGAATAGAACTCAGGACCTCTGGAAGAGCAGTCCGTGCTCTTAACCACAGAGCCATCTCTCCAGCCCAAAAAATGTTTTCTGTGGTTTTTTTTTTTTTTTTGTTCGTTTTGATCATTATTTAGTCTTTGAAAAGTACCAGAGGGAAATGAATCTTGTACTAGCTGAGAAAAATCCAAACTGCAGTAGTACTCAGATTCCTAGGGAGGTATAGGGAAGGTTGGCCACAGGATAGAAATAGGCTGTGGGGTGGCTTGCCTATTATGCTGGTGCAGGCACATGAGTGTTAAAGTGACCACAGGCTAGCCCTCCTGGGATGTAATTTGTATGCTGTGCTGTTGACCCATTTGAGGCACATTTCAGTGGGTTTCAGATCCTTCAGATTGTTTAGCCATCACCACAGGAACTTAAGTCAGAAACCTCAGTGGTTAGCAATCCCTTCCGGCTTGCATGGTGCCTTTTGGTGCCTCTGTGACTAGGGGTGCCACACATACCAGAGCTGGGCATGACTGCCCTGAGGTACGAGCATGCTGGCAGGGACATTGGCAGCAGGAGGAGCCTTTCAGAAAGTCAGTTCTTTGAGTTTGACAGTCCCGGTAAGCCTCTTGAGAAAGAGGTAAAGTGCATGAATTGGATACTGCCTCTAGTGGGGCCTAGCAAGGTGGCGTCTGGAACGTTGATAGCAGTGTTCCAGCCCTTGGTCGCCAGTGAGGCTCTGGGGTCTTGTTTCACTCACCTTGGCTGAGGCACAAGTGTGTTTCTACATTTCTTAGCCCCTAAACTGCAGGTTTTCTTTGTGATGAATTCAGACTGTATCAGTAGCTGCTAATAGAAACCTGTAAAGGGCCATTTAAATTCTCTTTGTACACCTAGTACAAGTCACTTGTCTGGTCCCTGGGGCGCACAGCCTCACTTCCATATTTGCATCCTGGATGATATGCTAGCTATGATTACAGAAATCTTTGTGAAGTGCCACGGTAAATAAGGACACGAGAAAATTCACGGCATCAAGGTTAATTTCCTTGGGCTACCCGGTGTATCAGTTCTGTCCGACGCTATGAATAATTAATAACTAAGGAAACTGTAAGCTCCTTCACAGTTGCCCAAGGTCAGAGGTGGAACTTTTTCAGGTTTTCAAGACTGGGTCTCATGTATCCTTAGGCTGGCCTCAGACTTACTGTAGCCACTGACGGTCTTGAACCTCAGACTCTTGCCTCTACCTCCCACCGCCAAACCGGCATCAAGATTAAAATTCCTTAATGAAAGAAAGTCAATTTGATTAAAAGAAAACTTGAAGCTTAGTTCTGCAGCCTGATCATTTGCATTTTAGATCAGTTTTATATCAGTGTGTGTGTGTGTGTGTGTGTGTGTGTGTGTGTGTGTGTGTGTGAGAGAGAGAGAGAGAGAGAGAGAGAGAGAGAGAGAGAGAGAGAGAGAGAGAGAGAGAGAGAGGTCCATCGGGCTGGTTGACCATTGAGGGCCCAGGATCCATCTGTCTTCACTTCCTGTGCTGGGGTCATACCCGTGCCCAGCTTTTTAAACAGGGGATTTGAACTCATGTCCTCCTGCTTTCAAAGCAAGTGTGCTTAGCATTTTGGAGCCATTTTTCTTGGCTAGTTCATCTTCACTACATCCATAGATACAGATTGACAAACAGATCTGGGTCTCGTGTCTGTTAGCATCTTATGTCTGTGCTGCAAGTCGGTGTCTTTACATGAGCTGTCTAGGGCAGTGGCCCATGCTGCAAGCTCAGAAAACAACTTTCAAGTTTGTACTTAGGTTTCTTTATTTGCTTGGTGTGAAGTGTAAGGCTCTTTGGCCCCGTCCCCTGACACCCCTCTTCCCATGATAAAAATACACAGACAAAAGTAGCTCAAGGGAATAGGTTTATTTTAGCTCACAGTTCAAAGTACAGTCCATTTAATCTGTGCTCTTGAAATTTCCTTCCTTCCTTCCTTCCTTCCTTCCTTCCTTCCTTCCTTCCTTCCTTCCTTCCTTCTTCCTTTCTCTTTTTTCTGTTGTTGGACTGGGGCTATGACTCAGTGGTTTAAGGCATATGTGGCATTTGTGATAACCCAAATTCTGTTCTTCTTGGCATTACAAAATGAATAAAACCACACACACACACTGTAGCCCTTCTGAAGAAATATGTGTTGTGAAAATAAGCCTACACGGTCAGTAATGTCAATTAAAACAGCCTTGGTTGCAATCGACCAAAAAGATTTTGTGTTTAGATAACATACAAATTTCTGAATTTGGCCAAGTGTTTCTTCAAATGTGGTATAACTAGAAATAATGTGAACGGCTTCTAGATTAAGGGTGGCGCTGGGAATCGACACTGACCTTTCCGCTTATGTCCGTAGCTACCATCAACGTGAATTCAGCCAATGATGGCTGGTTTGGCAGCCTGAAGGACAGCATTCAGCAGCAGCAAAACGAAGCAGTGTGGGTCTCTGAAGGAAAGGTATGTGACCTGGATTTGCTGCTGTGAGGTGAGAGTCTGTGTTCCTGATGCTTCCTCAAGAGGGCAGTGAATGTAGTAAACCATGAAACAAAAGGGGATTTCAATGTGTTCATCAAGGCGGAAGCTTGATCGTTCTCCAACAGAGCAATAAAACGAAGGGACTGTGCAGGCAGAATGTGATGAACGCTCACCTACATTCACTTCCCCTCTCCTTTTAATGTAGTAACTAGAATTGCATTCCGAGTACTCTAATCAGAGCTTACAAGTTCTCCTTCCTAATGCCACACCGCACTAAGGACATGGGAAACTCGGGGTGGAGATAAGAGGCGAGGTTGAGACCCATGGGGAAGGCAGTTACAAAGATACCAAGAGAGGCGCTAACAGCTGGAATTATCTGCTTAGTAAAGGCAGCAGTGGAGAATGCGTCCTGACTCGGAGCTTGAGTAGTTGATGTAAAAACACTAGTGATCTTTTCTAGCTCTCTCAAGTCGGGCGCTGTCCCAGATGTTTAGTTGACGTGTGTAGCATCAGCCAAATGCTTCGTCTCCACCGTTCCCTCTAGCGGACAGGTTGAGCAGAATGTACTTTTCATCATCAAGGTTCTGAGACTATTTTTTTCCCTCATCTTGGGGATGGAACCCAGCTACTTCTGAGACACATCCCAGCCTGGGTCTGAGAGTCTCGTTAATGAATAGGACCGTGCATAGCACGAGGTAGAGACAGGGGCCAGCAGAAAAGCTGGAAAGAAGCGGATCCTACAGACCAAGGAAGTTTGGCATAGAGGATGGACCGTAGCAAGGATAGACTGGAGGGTCTTCAGTTTGTGTCCCTGTGCAGAAATTGATTCAGCATCTGCCTCAGTTCAAAGCCAAGTGACAGCAGGAAGCTTAAGGTTCCTTCCCTTGCACATGTCAAGGTTCCCAACACTGAGCTCAGCCCTTGGGAGTTTTCTCAAGTCCCCCACTCCCGAGAGCCATGCCAGATCCCACTCACCCTTCAAAACAACTTCCTCTAGATGGAGGGGATGGATGATGACGCTGAAGACCGCATGTCCTACTTAACCGCCATGGGTGCGGACTATCTGAGTTGTGACAGCCGTCTCATCAGTGACTTTGAAGATACGGACGGCGAGGGAGGCGCCTACACTGACAATGAGCTGGATGAGCCAGCTGAGGAGCCGCTGGTGTCTTCCATCACCCGCTCCTCAGAGCCGGTGCAGCATGAGGAGGTGAGGCGAGGCGCAGCACACCGTGGGCAGCTTGCTGCAGGCTGCGAGGCCACGAGGGTGCTGTAGAAAGTATCTTAAGGATCGGAGCGGAGGACTGCTAGGAAGGCTTACTGGGAGCCCGCGCCTACATGGCTGTGGCTGTGATCGGTGGAAAGTGGAGTCAGAACGTGACGTTGGGAAGAGGCTGAGGTAACGGTACCATTCGCCACTCTCTTGTCCTCAGGAGTGATAGATCAATGGATCGGCTTTCTGTCCGATGTGACTGTCCAAATTACAGGAACTTTGTGAACATGTTATTGGTGCATTTGCTTGTAACCTTTGATTAGGCCTCTCTCCGTACTCTTAGGAGCCCTGCTTTTCTTCTCCTTGTGACCTTTAACCTCCTAATGCTATCCAGGTTCCTGAGTGTTTCCCCATCAGTTTCCTCCTCTCTGTGTGTCACCTTTTAAATGCACTTCATACATCCGGATCAGATGCACTGGGTATCCAGTAGCTCACACAGTCCTAAGAACTACCAGTGGGCACCAGGATAGGGCAGGGCGATTATTAGTTACACCTTGGAGAACGTCGGAATGATGATCTTTGTGGACAGTGTTATCTAAGTCCTTTTGGATGATAATTATGTACTCCCTTAGCGGATTAGCTCATTCCAGTAAATGATAAATGATAGAAGTATCACCACCACCACCACCACCACCACCCCGAAAACAAGGAAGGAAAAGCCTACCATACACACACACAAAATATATGTATAGTGGACAAGTAGTAAAGAGAAAGTAATGTCTGCAGACGTGGGAGGAGGTAATGCCTAGCAGTGACACAGACCTTCAGATCTCAGGAGTGTCTGGTTTGGTTTCTCTCCCTTCCTTTCAAGGTAGAGCATGCTGCCTTGTACTTGGCTACGTTAGTGAAGTGTGTCCTAAGGTTCCTCTAGGGGAGGATGGTTGGGGTCTCTCTTTGCAGTAAGAGAGAGCTGCCTTAGCTCTTCAGCCTCTCAGTACCCACACGTTTTCAGAAATCAGCAGGGCAGAGTGCTCCCTGCTCCCTGCTTGGATGTTTTTGGTGTGAATGAACTTTTATGTTTTGTAGAGCATAAGGAAGCCCAGCCCAGAGCCACGCGCTCAGATGAGGAGGGCAGCTAGCAGAGACCAGCTTAGGGATGGTAGCCCGCCCCCAGCATTCAAGCCAGAGCCGCCCAAGGTATGTGGCCGGGAAGCCCAGGATGGGAAGGAGGAGGACACAGGTGCCTTGGAGCCCCTGGGCACCCAGGGATACACAATGAGGCGGTGTGTAATTACCATGTGCTGTGTTAGCTGGTCCCTCAGACCATTGAAAAACCAGGGAAGAATAAGAGATAGGCCCAAAAGCCACTCTAAGGAAAATCTATGATTTTAGGCTTCACAGTGAATGGGTTACTTAATTTATTTACTTTTATTTTATTTATCCATTTATTTTGGTAGAAAAGTGAAATTTGGTCAGTTGCTACAAGCCAGAATCACTAATCTTGGCTGTTTTGTTTGTTTTGTTTTGTTTTTCTTTTTTCTATCCAGTAAAATTTTTCTGCCCTCAATCTAATTTGGACATAGCAGAAACTCCTCACTGGTGATCTGCTGAGGAAAACGGGCATCGCTGTTGTGTAGAATGCCTCTCCCTATAAAAGCATCTTCATTTATTGGTTTAATAAATTATTGTCTAGAATCAACACAAGGGCTTCAGGGTGTGTGAGTCTTGTGGTTTCTTGCCCCAGATCACGATCAGCCGATAACAATAGGCTTTTCCTTATAAGCTCAGTGAATTTTTTCTTTAACTCAGTAACTTGAGTGAGAAGGATTAGTGACTGCGTAAGCCGTCAGCAGTAATTAGTGATTTGATATAAGAAGGCACCAAAGACTTGAAGGCAGCAGGACTAGAACCGGAAGTGAAGAAGCAGTGGCCGCTGGCATGGTGTCTTGCCTGTCTCACCCCGATTCCAGCTCAGACTTGTTGACACATAGCCAAGTACAGCTCTCAGTTTTTGGCCCAGGCTCATACCCTCCAGTCAGGTTGACCTCAGACAAACCTACTTTTTCATCTCCAAAATTGATTTCTTCTGAGGTCTTGTGTGAGATTCCATCTCCATTATGAAGTGAGTCTGTTCCACCTCTTAACTATTGCTGGTCACCCCACCACGGCCAACACTTCTGCCATCCTTAGGTTGGGCTTAAGATGCCCAACCGGTGGCTGTTTGCCCTGTCATAGTTGGTTCTTTGTCAGGATGGCTACATTGCCCACCTTTGGAAACTGATTAGGAAACACGATGTATTAAATCACTAATGTAGCTCTGGAAATCAGCCAAAAGCCCAAGGTCAAGGCTTGCTCTTGTTCTCTGCAGGTCAGAAACCAAAACAGAGAGGACTCTTTCAACTACTCCAAGTCAAACCTCTCTGCCATGGCTGGCAGTGAAATCCCGGGGGGATCCACCAAAGGGTGTCCTCCCCCTATTGCGGTGAAACCTGCCTTTGGGCGATCCATCCTGAAGCCTTCTACTCCAGTCCCCATGCCTGAGAGTGAGGAGGTTGGGGAGAGCACCGAGGAGCAGGAAGAGGCTCCCAAATCAGTCCTGGGCAGAGTGAAAATCTTCGAGAAGATGGACCACAAGGCGAAATTACAGAGGATGCAGGAGCTCCAAGAAGCACAGAATGCGAGGGTAATTGTTTTCAACTACCATTTTAGCTTGCCCCACGTGAGAGTTTCAAGATGTTTGCTCTCGGTATAGCAGTACACATCCCTTTTCCCACTGCCAGAATCATGCCAGGCACAGCCACCCACACAGCTCTCTTGGGCTGCTTCCAGATTGCCTGCTGGCAGCACATCCTTTTTGCTTCCAATCAAGAACCTGTCAGAGCCGGGTGTGGTGGGGCACATCCTTAATCCTAGCACTTGGGAGGCGGAAGCAGGTGGCTCTTTGTGAGTTTGAGGCCAACGTAAGCATAATCTGCAAAGTGAGTTCTGGGACAGTCAGTTATACACAGAAACCCTATCTTGGAAAACAGAAACAAACAAGCAAAAACGGAAGCCATAACAGTCCAGATGACCAAGATTCATTCTGCAGATCTGTGTCCTGGTCTGGGCTGGTGGTTAAAGTTAGAACCTCTCAGACGTTATTGTAGCTGGAATATGGGTGATGCTTATTTGGTCCTCGGACCTTTTATGTGTTCCCAGATTTGCCGTAGCAGCCATTGGGCTTGTGGGCTGTAGTTTTTTTAGCTGGTAGAATGTTCAAGATGCACGTGAAACATTTCCGTATCAGAGAACATGTGACATCAGAAGTGGGAGCATGGCTGTAGTCACGGCAGCTTGGAGGCCAGAGCAGGAGAGTCACTGGAGCCCAGGAATTAGAGATCAGCGTGAGTGGCCCAGTGAGACCTTCCCTTAAAAGTGGGCAGACAAAGGCTGGACAGGCTTTCTCCCAATCGCCCTTCCCCTTCTCTCTCCTTTCCTTGAAACCTTACTGATGTTGCCCTGGGTAACTCAGACACAAGACATGCTCCAGCTTCAGTCTCTTAGGTAGTTGGGACCACAAGTTCTACTTAACATAAAATGTATCGTTTCAGCCGTTTGTAAGTGGACAGCTCAGTGGAGTAAAGTATATCACGCTCACTCTGCAGTCCTCACTTCCATTGCTCTCAGGAACTCCCCAGTTCCCAAGTGTACTCCTCTGACAGTGATCCCCATCCTCTCCCTCCAGCCACTGCCACACCATTCTGTCGTCTGTCTCTTGGAATTTGATGATGCTCTAGTGTGCTGTCTCAGGGCTCCCCATTCCTCACCATTTGGTGTGGCCTAGTGGGAACCAGGCTCACATCTATTTTTCTTTTTCTAGAAATGAACTAGAAGGTGGTAAGACCTGGGGACAGGGTAGAGCCTGACCAGCAAGAGACACATGCAGTTACCCGTTCTCTCCCTGTTTCCTCGTTACCACAGATTGAAATAGCTCAGAAGCATCCTGACATCTATGCGGTTCCAATCAAAGCCCCCAAGCCAGATGCTGGCCTGCCCCAGCACATGAGGTAAGGGCTGTTGGGTGGATTGGCGAGAGGAGGAGGCTTCTCCAGCATCTGTATTTAAAGAAAAAAAGTTCTCTACCCAGATGTCAGAGCGCTAAGAATTTCTGCCCAGGCTGACTGTTTACCTTACCCTATCTTAATTCTATTAAGATTATAGAATCAAATGCCAGACTAGAGGTAGACGGATCTCTGTGAGTTCGAGGCCAGCCTGGTCTTTGTAGTGAGTTCCAGGCTAGCCAGGGCTATGTAGAGAGACCCTATCTCAAAAAGATTACAGAATCATAAGGTTCTGGCCCCTTGCCCTGTGTGCCCAGTGCCACATTAGAGCCTTACAGTGTGTTAGGAGGGCACGTGAGCAGACTCCTAGGGCTTAGGCTTCTTTCGTTACTAAAGTTTAGTAGCTCTTAGCCAAGCTCCCTAATTCCTTTGTATCACCATGCACAGTTGGGATGCCTGTGCCAACGACTCCAAAGGCAGTGGACTAGCATTTAAGTGCTGGACAGGTACTAGGCGTTACCAGTGTCTTCCCGTGGTGATCCCAAGTTTAGTTATTTCCTGCCTCAGGAAGCTGGAGTCTTGTTTAAAGCACTGAAAAAGTGGAGATACTCTGAATGCCAAGTTGACACTGACAGAGGAAATCGATTGACACTGGAGAGAACTCTCTGCTAGGGGGTGGAGGGGTGTAGTAGGGCGCCCAGGAGTGCAGCAGGTACAGTCTTCCTATGTTAGTTCAGACAACATGTGGCTGCCCCAATAGGCCGTGGCCGTGACCCATCATATCGTGTCTCTTCCCTTATCACCCTGTGAACCTGAGGAGGGGCCAGCAGTGCCCTGACTGGTGGTGGAATGTGCCCAGGAAATGGGGCCTGCTGGGGTCATAGCTTTGGTGATCCCAGTGGGCATCTAGACAATATGGGCTGTGTTTAATACCCTCATTCTGTTAGTTCTAGACCCCCAGAGCCACAGAAAGCTCCTTCTAGGCTTTACCAGGACACCAGAGGAAGCTACGGCAGTGATCCCGAGGAAGAGGAGGAGTACCGCCAACAGTTGGCAGCACACTCGAAGCGTGGTTACTACAGCCAGCCCTCCCGGTACCGAGACACCGAATTATAGAGGGCCACTTGTGGACTCCTGCGAGACTCCCTGGAGGTCTTCTCCAGTTAAAATGCACTGCAGAGATACGGTGGGGATCCAGGCAACAGACAGCTCGAATTATCAACCGAAGGCTCTGTTCGTGGGACTGGAGTAAAGTTGGTTATGACTTTTTGAATGAAGAGAAACACTATAGCCTGATAACGGTTACTTGCTTTGGTGTGGACCAAAAATCTGTATTAATCTCTCTGTATTTGTAATATGTATATTGAGCAATAACTCCTTCTCCTCGTTCAGAGCTGCCTTCCAGAGCTGCTTCGATGTGAAGCAAATGTGAACAGGGAGTAAAAAAAAAAAAAGTACTCCATCTCAAACTAAATCCAGAAGTAATTTATCACGACTCCCTAAGTGCCTTTGACAAGATGTGTCTTAGTTTGCTTCCCTGAAGCTTTATGCAAAGCTATAATGGACTAAAACTTTTATTTTGACTAAATTTTTATACCAGTTTAGCAGCTGTAACTGCCCTCAGCACCATGCCACCTTTTCAGGGCATTATCTTGGGAGTGTGGCTATTAGTTCTACATAGCTCGGAGGCCAAGATTTTATTAGAGTGTTTGTCCTTGTTTGTCTGAAACCACGTGCTCCACAAAGTCAGAGGCTTGAGAAAAGGGTATTTTATTTCCTTCCTATCAGCATATGTACTGACATCAGGTGGTTTTATAATTTAATAAAAAGGAGTACCTTGTGGTCAAGAATGAGCTTTGTGCTGAATCTCTACACACCTTCCTTTTGGGCTGTGTGGGGTGGAATCCAAGATCCTCATGCATTCAGAGTGCTGCTCCACCGCTGAACTATACCCCAGACTTCCTGATTTATTTTATTTTAATTAAAAAAATTAAAAAGACTTAAAAAATGTGTATGAATATTTTTCCTGCATGCATCTATGTGTGTCACATGTGGGCCCAGTGTCTGCAGAGGTCAAAGAGGGCATCAGATTCCCCCAGAACTGGAGTTTCGTGGTTGTGCTCTACCTTGTGCCTGCTGGGAATCAAACCTGGGTCCTCTGGAAGAACCAAAATTATTCTAAAGCACTGAGCCAGTTATCTAGTTCCTCCTTCCTGCTGTGATCACACAAGTGAGGACTTAAACATTGGGAAATGGAGACACGGGAAGAAGGAAATAACCTCATTACAAGTCTGATCATTCTTGGGCAATTCTTCCAGTCCCTTATTCATGTGTGTCTGTTGTGTGTCTGTGGGAGATCCCTGTGCTCTGCTGTGTTGTGTATAGTTTTATGCCCTGCCTGCCTTTGCTCCAGGAAGTGACCACGCTCTCAACTCCTTCCCATCTTCCCTTGAATTCTCAGATAAAAGATACAATTATTCCTTTTCAATTTGCCTTAAGACACAATTATTTGGCAATGCTATCTCCCACCTGGAAAAGTGTGCCCTTAAAAGTTTCTTAGTCTCTTCCACCTACCTTAAACTTCAGTTGCTAAACTCCCCTGATCACCCACCTGTAGGAGCGGCTTTTGTGGCCACTCCATTTTGAGATCTCACATGGTTGCCCGGTTCTCCAAAACATGGCAAACTCCCGTCTCCTTTTTCCTTGTGTCTCTCTGCTTGCCTCCTGGTTCCTGGAAGTCCCGCCTATCTCTTCTGCCCAACAATTGGCCCATGGATTTCTTTACTGACAGATCAAGAACCAATTGGGAACAGGACCTGCCCCTACAGTGCTGGGTTTGTGTTTCTGTTCCCTATTCACATTCTATCAAGAATGTTCTCTCACACAGTGAAGAATTCCACATGCCCATCATAACTTATCACTGCAGACTAATCTTGCCCCTGCTTCACAAGTGAGCACTTGCCCATTGGCTGTTTTGATTATGTCCATTTTTTTCTCTATTACATTAGATGCACCCCTTTTATCTAAGCTGTGCCTTGTGTGCCAGCACTCCTGCAGGTAGATTCTCAGCACTGGAAGTAGCAAGGGGAGGTGGTGAGCTTTTAAGGCTTGTGTTTACTATTAGATTGCTTCCTAGAAAAACTCACCTGTTTCCACACTCTTGAAAGAATAAAATAGGTGCAAAATATAAATGTGACAGTTTAGGAATTTAAGCTCGTATGAATCAAAAGCGCCCTGAATTTGGGAGAGGAAGCCAGAAAAGGATGGACTCTGTTATGGGTCCTTTATGTTATGTCCAGTAATAAGCTTAGGTTTTGGTGGAGTTAGAACTGGGGCTTAATGAATCATGCTCTAAACTTGTTCCTTTTTCCTGCCTGTCAATTTGGGTGCAGTGACTCCAAGCCATCTATTGCTGTAGCTTAAATTTCTGAGCTGTCTTCAAGGCAGTGACTAAAGATGCTCATTCCATGAATAAAAGCTATTGGCTGCTACAGCTGAAAATGTACACTGCTTAAACTCCAGATGATTTACTGATCCTTCCTCCTTAAAACAGGACCAAGCCATGTGGGAAACCATTTAGGGACAGCCAGGAGGTGTCCCTGTAGGCACTGGCACAGGCTACTATCAGATACACTAAGTGGTGTAGACAGGCAGTGTATCTGGTCTTTGGAATGGCTGTCGGTGCCTAGTGACCACCAGTGTTCCTCCATCACTTATGCTGCTTTGTCTGAGGAGGACTTAAAGCTCTCCACGGTATAATGGAAAACATGGGATGGAGAAAGGGGAGAAGAGACTGGGGGAATGAGCTTCAAGTGAGGGTGATGTTCATTCTGCTGTGGCTCCACTGGTTTTCAGAGGCAGAGGGCGAGTTCTATGGCTACTATGTACAAGGATGTTTGGGGGGAGGGAGAGGGTGTCAATTTGTGTTTGTGTGTGTGTGTGTGTGTATGAATTTTTTTCTTTTGAGATAGATCTTACTACATAATCCAAGATGTTCTAAAATGTCAACCCTCCTGGTTCAGCCTCCTGAGTGCTGGGGTTCTAGGCACATTCCACTGGCTGGCTTGGGAGGTCTGCTTCTTACTATGTTCCTTAATGGAGTGCAGTAGCACAATTCCCAGAGCATACAGAAGTTCTTGGAGAAGGGAGCAGAAATATGCGAGATAGCACTTTGTAGTGTGACTTTATCCTGAGTTTGCATTTGTCTGGGATGCACGGCTGTCAAAGAAGATCTCTGTTGAGATAAACAATCCCAGGAGAGGTGGGCTGAGCTCTGAGAGCAGATGTCTGTGAGAAGCGGTAGAGAATAGAGTGTGTTTGGAAAGAAAATTGGTGAGGGCTGGGCCTGGGAACTTCCTACAATCCTCCTGTAATTCATGGCAAGCTGTTTTGTGCTGTTCACGGTGTCCCTACCTTTCTAAGACAGTTCCATTAGGGACCACAGGAAGGAAGGAAGGGCATTGCTAAAGGGACCCTGGGAAACACTTAGCAGTTGCTCACCTCCATTAACAGCCGGGAAACGAGAATTACTGCAAGTTGATTTGGAGCATTTTTTTAACCCAAGATGCTGGGATCAGAAGTTGGCTGGCAGCCAATGTCTTTGAGTTCAAAGTGAAGCCTGTAAGTCTCTGAGCAAATCTAGTCTGTAGATGATTCAACCTAAGGGTATTTACAAATAACAGTATGCTGGGTATAGTGGCCGTGGCTAGTGTTAATTGTCAATCTAGAATCACTGGGCAGATGAGCTTCTGCATGTTTCTATGGGGGCCATATCTTGATGGTGTTAATTGAGATAGAAAGACCTGCCCACTGTGGGTGGCACCATTCCCTGCCTGGGATCCTGGACTGTATAAAGAAGGCCAGCTGAATGTTCATGTGCTTTTCTGTTCCCTGGTTGTCAATGTGATATGACAGGCTGCTTCGCTCCTGTTACCTTGACTTCCCTTTCACATGAGCTCAGGTGGACCTGTGGGCCCGAGTCAACCCGACTTCCCTTACATGGTGGACCTGTGAGCCCAAGTGAACCTTTCTCCCTTAAGGCACTTTTGTCAGGACATTTTATCACAACAGAAAAGGAAATATGGTGGTGGCATATGCTTGTAACCCCGAGCACTTGGATTAGGCGGGGGGGGGGGTGTCACCCAAATAGTATGAGACCCAGGATTCCTAGGGTTACATAATGAGACCCTGTCTCAAGAAGAAACAGAAGGAAAGAAATGTATCTTACACCAATACTTACATGGGTGTTTTATTCTGTGCAAGGTGACAGACTCAAAGTTTCCTCACTGAAACATGGTGAAAGAAAACAGTCAGGGTAATACAAATACATTCCTCTTCCTGTAAGAGATAGGTCTGTAAATGAACTGATGAAGCCAAGGACATCTCTTCAGGGATCTGGTGCTGCGAACCCTCTCCAGCCACTGAATGAAGCAGGTTGAGCAGTAGGAATGGCAGAGGTAGTGCTGCTCATATCCAGACCTGCAGGATTGGAAGAGGTCAAGCTGGATGCAGGAGTCAGAGGGAGTGACCAGGAAAGGACTTTTAACCTTCCCTCCTCCGTAGGCCAGAACCATGGAGAATGCTACAGGGACTAACAGCATTCCCTACCCTCATCCCACCCCACAGCACCAGGTTGGGCCTGCTGAAGCCAAAGAGCACTGAGACCTGCATCTTTCAATTCTGCACAGCTGAGGGAGGGATTCATTCCCTAAGTTGGTGCTGCTTTCAGAGAAGCTTATTTTTACAATGGGCAGACATGCGTGAAGAGACTCATAGCTGGTAAGACTCAAGACTTAGAGACTTAGAAGACTTATAGACTCAAACTGTAAGACTGACTGTTTAATGCTCATCCCTAACTGGGCTGCAGGGGGTTCTGGAAATGCTGTGGTCTGGACATGACATCATGACATGACCTTTGCACTCAGGAACTCAACAACTGCCAGTTACTTGCTCACGGAGAAGGGGTCCCGAAGCCTTACTCCTCCATGTGGAACTATTGCTCCCCGTGTGTGTGTGTGTGTGTGTGTGTGTGTGTGTGTGTGTGTGTGTGTGTGTGTGTGACTTCACTGGTAGAGGGGACACTTGGCAGTTAGTGGCTACTGTGTGAACATGCCACTTTCTTACATGGGTATAGGTAAACTGCCCTTGCTCCAGTAAATAACCCCACACCTCTCCTCAAGCAAGCAACCCTGATTAAACGCAGCAAGCCATTAATTGCACACAAACGTAGAAGGAACAGTTCTTAAGGGGTCCAGAGGGCATGGGAGCAGAAAGGAGGGCCAGTGTAATCAAGATACATTGCATACACATATGAAACCGGCAAGAATAAGAACATTTAAAAATAAAGCAAAGCAAAGTAAATAAAAACAGAATATTGCTGAGTCGGAATGTGAACATCATAAATCCAGTTGGACCCCAAGTCAGTGCAGACCCTGTGGTGGCTTGAATAAGAATGGTCCGTCCACGGGGTTGGGGATTTGGCTCAGTGATAGAGCGCTTACCTAGGAAGCGCAAGGTCCCGGGTTCGGTCCTTAGCCCCGGAAAAAAAAAAAACAGTAAAAAAAAAAAATTATAAAAAAAAAAAAAGAATGGTCCGTCCACATAGGCATATATATATTTGAATGCTCAGTCACCAGGGAGGAGCACTATTAGGAGTTGTGGCCTTTCGAAGTGAGTGTGGCCTTGTTGGAGGAAGTGTGTCATTGGGGGTGGACCTTCAGGTTTGAAAAGCCCAAGCAAGGCCCAGTGGCTCTGTCTTCCAGCTACCTGGGGATTTAGAGCTCTCAACTACTTTTCTAGTACCACATCTGCCTGTGTGCTGCCATGCTCCCCACCATAATAAAAGTACAGTAAACCTTTGGAACTGTAAGCAAGCCCCAGTTAAGTGCTTTCCCCTTGTAAGAGTTGGCTCTGGTCATGGTGTGTCTTCAAGGCAATAGAACACTAAGACTCCAAGTTTCTTATGATTCCTGGCCTACAGAGCTGCACAAGAAGCTATGAATCTGATTCTAAGATCAAAGGGACTCATAGCCGGACCTCCAGTGTGTCAGTTACCAGTATAAGTGAGTTACTCAAATGTTTGAAGCCTCTGTTTTCTCACAATATTCGGGTAGAAAACTGTCACACTGTCATATGAGGTTTTATGGAACTTTATAATGGTGCTTTTATGAAACTTTGCATGGAAATAATTGTATGCAGCTCGATAAAAATCCACAATTCACATCAATTTAGAAACCTGAGAGTTATTTTTTTAATATTTCAATTTTCTTTAAGTAGTGACCTACTTTGTTGAATTTAGTAGCTAGATTAAATTTGTCCCCATGTCCCTTTTCCCACAGCCACTACTCTATTCCAGTGGATGTGAGCTCTGATTCTCCACGCAGGTAGCAGGCAGAGTTAGCTGAAGTGGACAGAGATCATCTTTTGCTGGGAACACACTGATGCCTGTATCTCTGTCTTTTGCCACACCACTTTATGGTTTCAGGAAAGGGTCAGGGTAAGTTTCCCACTCCCTAGTTTTGGATTTGCTGATATGTTAACTTTCTATTGCTATCACAGATATCTGAGGACAAAGAGAAAGAATTGAAAAAAAGATCTGCTTGGGCTCATAGTTTTGAAGGTTTCATTCTATGATCAGTGGGCCCTGTTGCTTCTGGGCCAGTGGTAAGGCCTCACGCCGTGCAGGGAACACTGTAGCAAACGGTGCTGTTCTCCTCTTGTTCAAGGAGTAAGGGCGAGGTGGAGCACGAGTTGCATCATCTTCTTAGAGGTCGTGAGTCCTGTGATGTAAAGATCTCCCAGGAGAACCCACCTCAAAGGATCCACCAGTTCCCGACAGTACCATCCTGGAAGTCAAACCCTTTCGTACCTGGGCCTTTAAGGGATCTCTAAAGTCTCAACTATGGCACCCTGTGACTTTCTCTCCTGTTCCTCTGTCATCACGGGCGTGGAATTGTCTCAGGTGAGCCTGCGGTGATAAGAGAGAAAGGTGGGGCAGAAATACTTAGCTGACTCAGTCCAGATCAGCCTATCCGCGCATAAGGAAAATACCAAAGTGTTTATAACCTACCCAGTTCTGGGGTGTTATGAAACAATTCCCCCCTTCATGATTCTCCAAATCCTTTCTCCTACAAAACCTGTATATGTTCCAGATGCATGAGAAGGCTTGAGCCCCCCCACACTCCTGATTTCTGTTTTCCTATCATCTGGGGGGAAATCTTTCTCTCTTCTTTGCCACTTTTAAAAGCCCCCGTGATGGCTAATCTCAGTTTGTCAACTTGACCCACTTGGGAAGAGGGGACCTCAATTAAAGAACTGCCTCTACCAGATTGGCAAGTGTACTTATTTTAGACATAACCTGCCAGTTGTTGGTTTGTTTTTTTTTTTTTTTTTACTTATGTTTTTCTGGTTATTTTAGTTTAATTATTTTGGTTAATACATCTGGACGGATCGTGGTCGAGGCCATGAAAATATCAACTGTGTTGCCACGGCAGATGTGACCACTTCAGGGAGGTTAGAGGGCTGAGAATTGCCTAAGCAAACATAAAATCGAGTCATAACAGGACCGAGTTACCTTACTCATTTCAACGAACTGAAAGTGATTAGGGGAAGACGTGGAGAAAAACTGTCATGCTTTGGGAGCTGGGATGCATACCATTAATCCCAGCCCTGGGGAGGCTGAGTCAGAAGAATTGCATGGTTAAGACCAGCTTGGGCTATAAAGTGACCTAATAAACCAATAAAAAAAAAGAAAGAAAGAAAGAAAGAAAGAAAACAACTGTCACGAGCTTAGCGTGACCAGGCAAAGACTGGCTAGTGTGCAGAGTTCGGATCTTCTTACATCGATAAACTGGGCGTGTCGAACATTTGACTCGGCTCATTATGAGACTTAGTGAGAAGTTAAAATATGAGAAAGAACATTGAGCGATAGCGTTTGGGTGTGGGGGAGATGGCTCCGCAGTTAGGAACATTCGTGTTCTTGTGGAGGGCCTAGCTCCCATCACCAGCACCCACAGGACAGTTCACAAACACCCATAACTCCAAATCCAGCGGCTCTGTGTGAACCCTTCTTCTGACCTCTGCTAGCACCAGGCACTCATGCGTGTACATAGATGTAGGCAAAACACTCACATACAAGGTACATCTGAAAGAAAGAAAGAAAGAAAGAAAGAAAGAAAGAAAGAAAGAAAGAAAGAAAGAAAGAAAGAAAGGCAGGCAGGAAGGAAGGAGGGAGGGGAGGAAGGAAGAAAGAAAGGAAAGAAGGCAGGAGGAAAGGAAAGAAGGCAGGAGGAAAGGAAAGAAAGAGATTGGCATATGAATGAGGTACACACAAAATTACTTGATATCCTACAGAGCAGTGACTGAAAACCTCTGTGAGTATCTATTCCACCAGACAGGAATTATCTGTGTTTTCCAAACATCTGCACATCAGTGCTCAGGCTTAGGAATTTAGATCAGTGGTGATAGCATCCGCCCATCATTGTGTGAGTCATTATACAGAGTAATTTCACACACTGTTCTGTGGTTCATTAAAAAAAAAAAAAATCAATTCTTTACATTTGGATCCTAGCAGGAAGGAGTGTTAATTGAAAACGCTCACTGCATGCTTCTGTCGATAAACCCAGACGTTGTGGACGGACTATGATGTATTCTCTGCTTTTGAGTAGTTCACCTTGTAGATGCTTTTGTTCACATTGTTCAGTAGAGTCTGAGAGTTTTTGAGCTGAAAACTTGCCTTGGTCTACAGTCATGCACAGGAGGATTCAAAGCAGTTTCTGGCTTCTGAGTTCAGTTTCCTCTCTCCTCATCTAGAGGTCTTTTCTAAAGGGTTTCTTGAGATGGTGTGTTGAGCTTACTGTACAGTTTTCTCCTTCAAAAGATTATAAAGCAATAGTGTGCTTTCGTTCACGAAATGGCAAGAAGTAAACTTTAACAGCCACGGGGCGAATCTGGTTCAGGATCAGGAATTTCTTGGCCTACGTGGAGCAGTGGAGAGCGGGGAGATGCCTCAGCAGGTAGAGGTACCTGCAGCCAAATCTGATGGCACGAGTTCCACGCTGGGTCCCACGAGGAGAAGAAAAGAGCCAACTCTCACAAACTGTCCTCTGGCCTCACATATGCACCATGGCTCACGTGTGTGCTGGCATGTATGCCCAAAATAAATGCAAAGACATTTTTAGGATTTATTTTAGCTTTAAGCATATGGGTTCTTTGCCTACATGCATGCTGGTGTATCACACGCATGCAGTGTCTGAAGAGGATGCCAAACCCTTGGAACTGGAGTTTTATTTAGTAATGTGAGTTCTGGGAATTGAATCTGATCATTCGAGAGGGCAACAAGTGCTCTTAACCATGGAGCCATTTTTTTTTTCTTTTTTCTTTTTTTGGAGCTGGGGACCGAACTCAGGGCCTTGCGCTTGCTAGGCAAGCACTCTACCACTGAGCTAAATCCCCAACCCCCATGGAGCCATTTTTTAAGTGCCCGCACACACACACACACACACACACACACACACACACACACACACACACACATCTCTATCTGTCTATCTATCTATCTATCTGTATACATATACATTACACAAATATACACATTATATACACGTATATAATGTATATACACATATGTATGTATATATATATATATTACCAAAAAATCAAATTTTAGATAATACTGAGATTTATTTTTCTTTTAAAAATGGTATATTAGGCAGTGCTGAATGTGTGTCTTTTCATGATAGCAGCAGCCTAGAGCTGATTGGGTACTGCTCTAAGCCAAGAATCCTTTACAGAGCGGTGTAGATAGATATATAAAGACAGACTTGCCCATACTTGTTCACCTCTTCCTGTTTCCTTCTATTTCCTTCCAGTGCCAAGCAGTGGACAGCATCCACACAGCCACGGGGAAGCCAGCATTCTGAACACACACGGAAGCAACAGTGCACCTCTCTGGAAAGTTCCCAGCGTTCTCACAAGACAAGCCAATATCTTTCAAGTCCCTGATGTCTCTGAGTGCTGTAGTTTAGATGGGTTGGTATGAGAAACAGAGCTGATCTGTAGATTCCACACTTTAGGACCCAACAAACCACAGATTGAAAAAACAATTTTTTTTTTTAAACTTAGGGATGAGAGAGATGGCTCAGAGTTCTTGCAGCCCTTGTAGAGGACTCGGACTCAGTTCCCAACACCCATCTAGGGACTCACAACGCTCTGTAACTCTAGTCCCAAGGATCCAATGCCCTTTCTGGCCCCCTCTAGTATCAGGCACACTCATGATGCACGTATGTAAATGCAGGCAGAAAACACACTTAACATACAAGGTAAATAACTAAAAAATAATGACACAAAAATTTAAACCACTGTGAGTATGCTGGTGTTTGCCTAGAATACCAGCACTTGAGAGGTAGCTGCAGATGGATTGCAAAGTCTCAGGCTAACCTGGGCTACACAGTAAGCCCTACTTCCAAAAACTAAAACTAAAACACAGCCAAGCAAAATGAAACCAAACCAAAGCCCAATACAGCAAATATTTACGTAGTATTATGTTGTGTAGGAATTTTAAGTCCTCCAGTCTAGAGTCTAGAGAAAGAAGCACAGGTTAGTGCAAATGCTGTGGCCATTTCCTATAAGGGACATTAACACCTGCAGCTTTGCATACGTGTGGGGAGTCATGAGGCCGCTCTTCCAGAGAAATCAGAATAGCAAGGAACAGTTGTGCATTGTCCTGGCTGTACTGATTTCTGTCCTGTTGCTGTGACAAAACACCATGACCAAAGGCAACTTAAGGAAGAGAGAATTTATCTTGTCTTATAGGCAGGCATGGCAGAGGGGTGGCAGCAGGAGCCGAAAGCTGAGAGTTTACATTCTTAAGGGCAAGCACAAAGCAGAGGGAGCAAACTGGAGGTAGGTCAAGGCTATTTTATTTTCTATCGCTGTGATAAAACACCATGACCAAGGTGACTTATAGAAGGAAACCCTCATTTGGAACCTACATTCCAGGAGGAGGGAATTCCATTGTGAGTGAGAGCAAGGCAGCAGCAGGCAGGCAGACACGGCTCTGGTGCAGCAAATCAGAGGGCACATCCACACCCACAAGCAGGAAGGAGAGCATGCCAGGAATGTTGGGAAGCTTGGGAAGCCTCAAAGCCCCACTCCGTGCTGCGTCCCAAAAGGCCACACCTCCTAATCCTTCCCAAAGAGTTCTACCAACTGGGGACCAAGTATTTAAACATAAGAGCCTATGGGGACCATTCTTATTCAAACCACAACAGTTATAAAATCTCAAAGCATGTCCCTGACCCTGTGATATACTTCCTTCAGCAAGACTTCCTAATGGTTCCACTAACAGTGTCACCCACTGTTCAGATGTCAGAGTCTATGGGAGGCATTTGTCATTCAAAACATCCCAGTAGTTTTGAAAATTATTTTTTTCAAAGCTGTGCTGAATTAAGACCAAGGGAAAAAATTTAAAGTGGGTGGATCATTGGGATGTGAACCCAGGACATCACTCAGAGGCTTCTTGGAGTTTTGTGGTCCATTCTCAGTAGAGCAGCCCTTGCCCTACCCTTGAAACGCATTGGCTTCCTTTCCTCTTCTTCAATGCCTAGGGAGTAGAACCTCTCAGACAGGAGCCAATGAACACAGTACTGTGATGGAGAGTGTGGGCCCCAGGATGCTGTGTGTGTTTGAATCCCTGTGAAAACTGCTGGTCATCATTATATAACTTCATACCTTGGTATCCTTACTTGGGAGCTCAGTGGGACATTTGCACCTGACTAACACAGTTTCTCTTGAGGGACACAAGCTGTATTGCAGGGCCTAGTACAGTTTTGGGTATTCAGTAGATGTTAAAAAAAAAAAAGACTTGTTTTTTTTAAACCAGATGGACAGTTAACATCTTTTAATCTAGTAGCCATTAACATTTAAAACAATATAATTCTATATTTTCAGTATAATTTAGAATATTTACAATTTAACTCTACCTATCTCCATGACACTTTCTTTATCCCAAAAGGAAACTTGAAGCATCACTTCCCCCAGTCTCTGGCAACCATGGATTGATTCATCTTCTGTCTATGGATTGTCTGTTCTGGATATTTCTTCAAAATGGAAGAATGAAACATGCATCTTTTAATGTCTGTCTTCTATCACTTAGTTTAACAACATTAAACTTCAAAGCCTGGCTGGAGAGATGGCTCAATGGTTAAGAGCACTAGCTGCTCTTCCAGAGAACTGGAGTTCAATTCCCAGCAACCACATGGTGGCTCACAACCATGCAGGGATCTGATACCCTCTTGTGGTGTGTTTGAAGACAGTGACAGTGTACTCACATACATGAAATAAATCTTTAAACAGAAAGGTTCAAGCCACTGTTTCCTTTGTTAATGTCCCTTGTCTACTACTCCAGAGTTAATAGATTACTTTGGACAAGATGAAGATTCCTTAATGAGTTCATTGCCATTTTTATGTGTGTGTGCATATGTGTGCAGGTGCCCTCAGAGGCCGGAGGACGGCATCAGATCCCCTTGAGTTGGAGTTACAGGTGGTTGTGAGCCACCCATGGAGGATACTAAGAACTGAACTCTGGTCCTCTCAAAGAGCAGCAAACACGTTTGATCCCTGAGTCATCTCTCTAGCCACAAGATTAAAAAAAGAAATAGAAAGCAAGCAAAGGAAACCAATCGAAATATTCCTTTAGGGCAGATGGAGCCTCTTTCTCTGTAAGTCTGGGTGTTTGTGGTTCCAGACTGAGTGGGAAGGAAAGACGTCCCCAGTTTGTTGGAACCCCGTGGAGGTGCAAAGACGGGGTTGGCTGTACTGCTCTGTGAGCAAAAAGGAAGAGTCAGAGGATGGTGTCTTGCCAGAGTTGCTGTATCTGAGGCTGGCAGGGAAACCCCAGCCCTTAAGAACTGGAGTGTGGGCCAGCCTGAGACTCGGCACATACACAGATCTCTCTGGTAAATGTCATGCAGGACGGATTGGGGTGGGAGGTGAGCTTCTTGGAGATGGTCCATCGTTTTGCGTAGGTGTGGTCGATGTACCTCGGGGAGGCAGTCCCGAGGGGTGGGGTGGGGGTCATCTCTGGATTGCTTCTTGCTGCTGCTGTGCCTTCTCATGTTTGTCATTGCTGTATTTCTCTTGTATGGAGCATGATGTGAGTAGCTATGGGGAGACCCTCATGGTGACTGCTTCATGGGAGACAGCCCACCTACTCTATTGGACAATTTTCCTGCAGATCAATATGAAGATGAACTTAATGAATAATGCTGTTTAAATAAATTAATAATTTTACAGAATCCCTGATTTGATTTAAATAGTCTTAGGAAGTTAGGGTAGCTGGCAAGGAAGGTTCAGGAAATGGTTTAGGTGGTTTGCTAAGAAGATAAAACAAAGAATGGAGAGTAGAACGCGCCCCCTCTTTGTAGAGTAGTGAGGGCCGTACAGGCTAGAAACGGAGCACGGAGAGCTCTCATGCGTTACAAGCACATGGTTGTACTTGTGAATGGGTTTCGGACAGGTTAATGATCAAAGAAAACATTCATTCTAGGTTGGCTCTGAGTCCCTTGATCTTGTGATCTAGGGATGTGGTCACAGGTTTTTGTGTCCACCATGAAAAGGCAGGGCTAAGAACAAAACGTAAATGATCCTATTATGAGGATAAGAATGGAGAACAGATGATTCTAAGATAAGTGATTTGTTTCATGGTAAATACAAACTGTCGTTAGCTAACAGAAAACTATCTACAATACACTTGGCTTGCTTAAACTTCGTTAATCAATGACAAAAGAGTTATTGCCTTGAGGTTAGGATGGGTTTGTGGAGAGAAACATAGATGAGAAATGTTCAGTTAGGTGTGGGTTTCAAAAGAAGAATACGTAATCAGTAATCATGTGGTAATTTGCCTTTGTGTAATGATTTTTAAATCTGTTTTTTCAAGTTTTTCTGGTGATTGTTTTCAGAAAATATGTAAGTTGTGGCTATGGGGTGTTTTCTTCTTCTTTTTCTTTTTTTTTAAAAATTAATTTATTTATTTTATGTGCATTATTGTTTTGCCTACATGTACGTCAGTGTGAGGGTGTTGGATTCCCTGAAATCAGAGTTACAGACAGTTGTGAGCGCCATGAAGATGCTGGCCATTGAACCCCGGTCCTCTGGAAGGGCAGCCAGTGCTCTTAACTGCTGAACTTTTTCTCCAGCTCACAATCTTTCTTCTTTTTTTTTTCTTTTCTTTTTTTCGGAGCTGGGGACCGAACCCAGGGCCTTGCGCTTGCTAGGCAAGCGCTCTACCACTGAGCTAAATCCCCAACCCCAATCTTTCTTCTTCTTACATAGAGATTTTGTCTTAGGTGGTATGAAAAGGATAAGAGAATAAATAGAATTAGAATAGAGATTTTTGAGCATGCATCAACAGTAAGACATGTGTGTGTGTACGTGTGTGTATGTATGTGTAGATGTATATGCGTATATGCATGTATGTGTGTATGTATGTGTATGTATGTGTGGATGTGTATGTGTGTGTGTGTGTGTGTGTGTGCGTGCGCGCGCGGGTGTTTCCCCCTTTTCACTAGCCTCAGAGAATTAAGTTTTGCTCCCTCAGAGAAAAGGACAGGTACTGTGTGTTAGCCACTGACTCCATATATCCTGTTCTGTACAGGTCCTGTCAAAGCTGGCCTTTGATATCTCTCCACTCTGAGGACCCAGGCAGGGGCTAAGCACTGGGCTAGGAACCTGAGAAGGCCATCAGGAACACAGAACGTAGAGGAACCCTGCAAAGTCAGCCCAAAGCTCACTCACGAGGCAAGCCTTTTAAATGAACGTCATCTGTGTGACAAAGCAGTCACAGGTCTGCCTTGTAACATGCACTTACTGGGCATGTGGCTTCTGGGATCACAGAAAAGATGGGAAAGGGGGTTGCTAAGAGACCTCTGTCTTGAGGTATGAGCGAGTAAGTCTTCCTGCTGGGCTGGCCCAAAGGACACAGTAGGTGGGTGCTAGCTGTTGTCATTGCTGCTCTAGAGACTTGTATGATGGGCAGTTGTCAGGTTATTGCAGTAGTGGTTGTTACAATAGATGGATAGCTGCATAGACAAGCCCTGGGGTGTGTAATGGGCTGTGAGGATTATGCCAGATGCTGGTGTCCCTCCTCCCATTATACACCCCCTAAGTAGGTGGTTCTCTGTTACAGTTCCTTAATATAGTTCCTCATATTGTAGTGACCTCCAGCCATTAAAAATTATTTGTTGTTACTTCATAACTGTAATGTTGCTACTATTAGGAATCATAATATAAATATCTGATACGTAGGATATCTGATATCTGATCCCTGTAAAAAGCTCATTTAACTCCCAAAAGAGTCATGACACACAGGTTGGGAACCACTTCTCAAGAGAAGTTACCTTCGATAGATCAGACCTCCAAGACATGAACTTCACTGATCACCAGCGGTTCAAAGGTCCTCAATAACTGGGAGCAACAGGGGCATTTTGGGTTCCCAGAAAGTATTGACAAGGAAAAGCCAGCCGCCAGCCTGATTCGCTTCGAAAATGGCCTCAGTCCCCTTGGGAGACAGGCTTGTAGGGTACAGATGTCAGGAAGGCAAAGGATTCCTTCCTCCAGGGGCCCAGCCTGGAAAAGGGACAGCACCTCTCCACTCTACAGCTACAATTCTACATACTGTGGACGAAATAAGGACTAGATAGCTAGTCACCTTTATGAGTTTTGAGGACAGTATAATCAACTAGCCCACACCAAAATCTGTGCTGGTTCGGATCCAGTCTTGCCATCTGCATCCACCATGTTTCTGGCCATTAACTGTAGTCGCTTGGCCTCAGCTACCTCAGAACCTCACTCTTCTCCTGTTGGAGAAGCCACCCAGCAAGAAAAGGACCCCAAATCACAGCTGGACTTTTAGGAGTCACATCTGGTTTCCTGGCCACTGATGTAAAAGTGTGGCTAAGACCATTAATCTATTCTTGTGTATGTGTGTTTGCACGTTTGTAAGGAGAGGCATGCATATCTGTGGGTAGGTGATCATCCGTGCGTGTGCACATGTGGAAGTCAGAGGGCAATGTTGGCTGCCATTCCTTGAGTGCCATTCATTTCTTTTTCCTTCTTCCTTCCTTTCTTCCTTTCTTCCTTCCTTCCTTCCTTTCTTTCTTTCTTTCTTTCTTTCTTTCTTTCTTTCTTTCTTTCTTCTCTCTCTCTCTCTCTCTCTCTCTCTCTCTCTCTCTCTCTCTCTTTAGGTAGTGTATCTTATTGGTCTGGGACTCAGCATTTGACTAACCTGGGTCACTCGATGCCCTAGGGACCATTGTTTCCTCCTATCTCTCTGATCTGCACCCCTTGGAAATCCCTTCATCTCTCAGGATCTCAGTTTTCATCACGTAGAAAACTGTTTCCAGAATGACGTTTCCATGTCACTGTCCCAGAAAAAAAAAAGAGAGATACATTTCACTCTGATGCAATTGGCTTGTATCTCACGACTCCCTCAAGCAATTTCTTTAGCTAAGCAGTGGGCAGTGATGGTTAGCGAGCGACAGCGAGGACCCGATAGCACCGCCCCCGCCCCCGCTGAGAACTGGAGGTGGAGCAAACACGCTCTGCGATTCAGGAAGTCTGGGGAGTCCTCAGGGAAGGGGGAGTGAATAACAGATACCAGTGCTGAGCTGGGAAAACACCATGGAGTTAATGGAGAACGTGGAGATTTCTACCGTCTTACTTTTCTGAATGTTGCCAGATCTTGACCGTTTAGCACTGAGAAATATATTCGCTTTACAGCTGTCAGACTGCGTAGCTGCCTCCACTTGTTAAATTCAGTAAATAGCGGTAAATAGGACATTGTGTAGATCACGGATGGTTTTGTTTAGCTTGTTTTGTTTTTTGTTTTTGTCTTGTTTTGTTTTTTTTTCAGCTTTGAGCTTCTTGTTCCCCTAAAGCATAATTCAACAGAGTTATTCCCACATCCTTCTAGGAGTGAAAAAGAGGCCGGCATGCTGAGGGGGTGGGGAGAGTGGGATCCTCAGGGCCTCAGACTCCCTGCTGCCCACCCTGGCTTAGCAATGCTTGTCTGGCTGGCCCTTTCCTGCTTCGGATGTGCTATTCTGAGTCACAGTAATTATTCAGCCAGTGAGCACGCTCTTCTGTGACAACCGAGATACCTCAAACTAAGAATAGGATCCTGACTGATGGAGGAAGGTGACAAGCCCGGGCTGGGAGGGACTCTGCTCTCTGTCAGGGCTTCTGTAAAAGGCCTAAGATTCAGATTTCTTCTGACAACTGGCTACTGCTCTGTGCTCTTTCTATTCCAAAGTTTCTGTGAACTTTGTCAGCCATGTAACCATTAAGATATTATCCAGGACTAGAAGCTTCTGGGGTTGGGGTGGGGGTGCATCTTAGGGAGTGTCCCTTCCTGACAGCTCTCAGCTGGGTTCCCCGGGTTTAAGTATTGCCAGATAATGCTCAGTGACACACTTGGGGCTCCTGCCTCTGCAGAGCCATTCTGCTTTGAAGTCAAATGGATACAGTTTTGTTTGTTTGTTTTTGTTTTTTAAGAGCTTGTAAAAGAAACCTGTAAAACTCTGTGTTCCCTTTCAGGCATAAATTGGTAAAAGATTTTGAAGGAAGAGAGTGGGCACACCTTGATGGCCTTACCCTGTGGCCTGGGCAGTTTAGGGTGTTTTGGCCTCTGATTTCTCTTCTACGTAGCACAGAAGAAGCTGAAAACAGTGCTTAGCACCAGAGCCTGGCATGTATAAGAACATGAGAGCAACATCCAGCACAGAAAAATAAAGTGGGGGACGTCCTGGAGCTCACCTCCCGATGTGATAATAAACTGAATTTGGAAAGCACGCAGCACAGTGAGTACTTCACAGACCTCAGTCCATATTTTTCTCAGAAAGTCCCACAGAGTCGATTTCCAAGACCCTGATAGTGACAGAAAATGTAGGTTGACATTGGACTTTCTTTCTGCTGGACCTCCTCCCTGAGTCACCTTGCCCACAGATCACTTGCACGTAGGTCATTGGGTTCGTTTCTGCCTTGGGGAACCCAGGATAAAATGGCTGCCACATGTGCATATAGGTGCCCAGGGGTATATGGTTACTACATCCGTTATCTTTTGAAATGGAGAATGGACGATGGTATTGGTAAGGAAAAATGGATGGCTTTGCTACAATAAATACAGACAAATGTTTGGAGTGGGAGCAGAGAGAGAGAGAGAGAGAGAGAGAGAGAGAGAGAGAGAGAGAGAGAGGATAAAAAGTCAATGGAAGAATCTTAGATTAAAAAATAAACAAGCAAACACGGCTGGAGCAAGCAAACAAAGTCACTCAATGGCATAGGCTGCTCATGACAGAGTCCTTTACTGTGTCTGCTTGATAGTGGCTCTCACTATGACACCTAGGCTGGCCTTGAACTCCTATACCCAATTAATCTTCCTGCTTCAGCTATCAACTTAGCTGGAACCACCGGAATACATGGCCATATCTACCTCTGAGTCCTTACTTTCAATATCTGAATCTTCTGACAAACTTAGAGAATACAGTCCCGTGAGGGATCCGATCAAGTCTGCCTCTATCAAAGACAGTTGATGAGCCTCACGTATCCAGCCCCAGCAACGTGTGGGGACAGGAGCATTGCAGGTAGGGTTGGGTGCTGACAAAGATCTGAGAGTGAAGATTGTATCCCTTGCCTGACTAGTAGAGGTGCATTCCTATTGGTCCACACGAGAGCTTTGCCTTCAGCATATTGACATTCCAAGAATAGCACAAGCACAGCACACCTCTGTGGACCCTGGGAACTTGCATACCCTCTCTGGCACAATGGTTGACTCACATGGATTTGCCCTATTTATTGAGTGACAGTGGGCACCTGGTGTTAGACAGGCGTAAGCTTGTGTTGTGCTGACGCCATAGCTTGGGCGGTCCACTAGAATCAAAAGAGAAAATGCAAAGAAAAGGAAACTGCCCAGAAACATCTAGGGTTGGGGACAGTAGCCAAGCAGGGGTGGAGGCTTTGGCTCCTGTATTTTCCTGAAATGCTTGCCTCCCTCTTCCCCCAACCCCCGCACACACCCACAGAGAATTTAGACAGACCGACAGACACACACACACACACACACACACACACACCCCACAGCCCCAAAGCAGAGCAAACGTTACAGACACTCCCTTCTCTAGCACACACACCTTCCTCAGGCTGCCACAAGCCCAAGAGGCTGGAGGCCCAGTATTGCACAGCTAGGGAGGAGTCCCCAGTTGCTCAAGACTCTTGGCACTGACTGGGGCATTTCTCCACTTCTTCCAAGTATCCCCTGAGGCAGATGTTACCCTTGGCTCAGGTCTTCTTGTTCATATCCACTCTTTCCTGCCCAAACCTCAACGGAATGGTCTTCCAGCACTGCAGGTGTGGCTTTCCAAGCATAGTAGACTCTCAGGCTGGGGAAGCAGTCTGCCAGTGCGGTGCTCATGGAGTTCCATTTAGAAAATGTTTGTCGAGGAAGCAGGCCTGCCACTGCCTCTGAAGCTAGCAGAGAGCAACACAGTATCCCAGATGCCTCTCTGCTTCCCCATGCTTCCTGAAGAAGTCTCCAGTTGCCCACTCTCTCTTTTAATGTAACAGTCCTTCAGGGCTCAGCCAGTCCCCCCACCCCACCCCCCTGCACTGTCCTCTCTTCTTCAATGTCATCTGTCACTGGGTTAGTTAGCCGCCATGACAAATACTTGAACAATAACACAGATGGCAGAAGGATTTATTCTGGCTTATGGTTTCAGAACGGGCTCAGTTGGCTGTATTGTTTCTGGGCCTGTATCGAAGAAATCATCATGGCTGGGAGGGCAGAGTAGACCAAAGCCTATTACCCCATGGTGACCAGGAAATAAGGAGGCAAGATAGAACAAGATAGATAGAACCTTCAGAGGCAAACTCCCAGTGACCTCCTTTCTCCAGCTAGGAATCAGCTCCTACATTTTCTACCACCCCCCAAATACGAGACCAGCTGGACCAAGCCTTTCTCTGTGAGCTTGTGGAGAGGGCACCAGTCACCACCTCCAGGAAGTCTTCTGAGGTCTGTAACCATTCTCATCCTAGCAGACACCACAGCATTGTCTAAAATGCTCCCCCTCTGCCTCTCCAGATTCCAGGGTTTGTAATATAGAGACGCTTCCTTCTGCTTCTGCCTTGACATCAGCATTGGGCATATGTGTTGGAGTCATAAGAAAGAGAGAGGGAATACTTCTTTCTCCCCCTTTGGTTTTCCGCAGAACAAGAGATTGAGGAGATTTAGAGGAAAGGACATTCCAAGTATTCTGTTTCACACATTTCCACCACTATTGGGGCGATTACGTCATCGGACATGGAGTTAAAAACAGAGGCAGCCATCCATTTTTGTGCTGGTTCTGGTAAATGGCAGTCAGCTACTCTGTGCTCCCTCTGTCAGGTACACAGGGTGGACACATCAGTCAGATGGACACTTTTTTTTTTCCTTACCTCCACGGTCAACACTGAGGTTCCATGACTAAGGCAACTCCTATAAGGACAACATTTAATTGGGGCTGGCTTACAGGTTCACAGGTTCAGTCCATTATCATCAAGGTGGGAACATGGCAGCATCCAGGCAGGCATGGTGCAGAAGGAGCTGAGAGTTCTACATCTTCATCTGAAGGCTGCCAGAAGATTGACTTTCAAGGAGCTAGGATGAGAGTCTTAAAGCCTACACCCACAGTGACACAGCTACTCCAACAGGGCCACACCTACTCCAACAGGGCCACACCTACTCCAACAGGGCCACACCCACTCCAACAGGGCCACACCCACTCCAACAGGGTCACAGCTACTCCAACAGGGCCACACCTACTCCAACAGGGCCACACCTACTCCAACAGGGCCACACCTACTCCAACAGGGCCACACCTACTCCAACAGGGCCACACCTACTCCAACAGGGCCACATCTACTCCAACAGGGCCAGAGCTTTTAATGGTGCCACTCCCTGGACCGAGCATACACAAATCATCACATCCAGCCTCCACAGGTGACAGGAGGCATGCAGTATTTTCCTGAGTCTGACTTATTTCTTTTAACATGACGCTTGTCCAGTTCCATCCACTTCACTCTAAGTGACTCAATTTTCCACTTTGTGGCTGAATGCAATTCCCCTCATTACAACTACGCACAGACAACCCCTGCCTCATATAAATGCCACATTGCTTTTAAATCCATTTATCTGTTGATGGCCACCAAGGCCGGATTCCATCTTTCTGCTATTGACAGGATAGATTTCAGTGTTAAATTCTCAGTGCCACTGAAAAGAATCTTAAGCCTTCCATCTCATTGGCAATATTTATGATGGTATTTAGTTTAGTTTTAAAAATTATATTGTGTTTGTTACTGTCTGTCTTTTCTCTGAGCTCCTTGTTGCTTTCTGTTTCCAAGTCCTTGGTTTTGCTTGTCGGAGGCCTTTCTGAAATATATGATAGTCAACGGTGATGTACTTGTTTTTGAGAATGAGTCCCACTGGAGGAGGGAGTAGAAGCCATAGCTAATAGCAAAGATATGCCGAGTCCAGCAACATGGATCCGAAATGCAAAACAACAGGAAGATTGACATCCTTGGTCTGCTGGACTTTGTTCTGGAAGCAGGCATAGTCAGCATGAGCCCAACCCCGAGACGATGGGGACAAGAAAGCATGCTTTACATGAAGTCATAATTTTTATATTCGGCTCAACAATCAAAGAATGAGAACAATATGGATATCATTCAGGCATACCCAAACCTAGTTTATCCAGGTGAGCTGACGCATGCTCCTCACTGCAGCACTTGGGAGGCTGAGGCAGGAGGATTTCAAGTTTCAGCTAGTGTTGAATTATATAGTGAGATCCTGTTTCACTCAAGCCAACAGGGTTTGGGCAATAGCTCAGCACATAAATCACATCCTACAGTCAGTTAGGATTTTGGGGCCAGACTTCAAATCATTAGACCACACAAATGTCAGGTAGGCGTGAAGGTCCACCAATAATTCAGCAGTCAGAGGCTGGCCTCTTAGACTAGCTTCATCGGAGAGCCCTGCATTCAAGGGATAGATGTGTCTCAATGGATAAGGTGTCGAGTGATTGAGGAAGACTTTTAATGTCCACTTCTGCTCTTCCCCAAAATGAGACAAAAAGCGTCCTGAGTTTAATAATCCCAGATTTTTCCAAGAGGATTGTTATGTGTCTTGTTGAAGGTAAAATTAATAAATAGAAAAGCAGCCAATGCTAGGAAGCACAAGGCCCTGGGTTCGGTCCCCAGCTCCGAAAAAAAAAAAGAACCAAAAAAAAAAAAAAAAAAAAAGAAAAGCAGCCAATGGGATGAAAGAACAGCACAGACATGAGACATGTCATCAAATATATACTACCAATCTGCTATAAGCACTGGGAGGGGTTTTACTTCTTTAAAGTAGCTTTATTGGGGTATAACTTACATGTCACAAGGCTCAGCCCCGCTCAGGGAGTTTCAGGAAATGGCCCAGATCCCCCACCTGCCTAGGTTTAGAATGCTCCAGTTACCTGCTGCATGGCTGTGAGCAGTGATTCTGGCCCCATGCTGAGCCACGGGCAAGCATCAGCCTGCTTCCTGTTTCTGTCTTATTCCTCTTTTAGAAACTTCCTGCCAATGGAGTTGGATGTCAGGCAGTTTTTTTCTGTTAGGCTTCTCTCACAGGCCGTAATATTTCTAGGGTTCCTCTGTGGTTTTACATTAAACAGGTAATTTAGTATAGCATTGAAATTCCAGTGATGAATTTTAACATTTTGGGAGGGTAGGGGGGATAGCTACCATGGAACTTAGAGTGTATTTTACTCTTTTTGTAACTGAGTTATATGCCATTATATGCTGATATTATATTCATTTGTTGGTTGGACACTTGGCCTGTTCTTAGATTTTAGCTACTGTGAATCATGAGTCTGAGCATTGGATGCGAAGGCTCGCCAGCCAACTCTGTACACTCATGTGCTGAGTGTAGGCCTTGCAGGGTGGGGTGTGACCTCGCCCGATTTGTGTGCTGCTAATTCTTTAAAATCACATCCATCCTAGTGGGTATGAAGTGGTACCCAGTGTGGTTTTGACTTGCGACTTCCTAGTGACGATGGTGGTGAAAGTGAATCATTGCCCAGGCTTGGCAGCCATTTGTGTGCTTTTGGGAAAATGTCAATTCAGGTCTTTCTCATTTTTAAAATAGAATTTCTAGTTATGGTTGACGTGTAACAAATCTTATTTTTATTCTCCACTGCCTTCTCTTGTCCTTTTCCCTTATCCCATTGGTCCCCTTTCTTCTTTCCACATAGTGCCTGTTATATCCTTTCTTTAAAACTTTTTTTCTGTTATATCCTTTTTAAACTCTAAATTTCAGTCATGAGATGAAATGTGTGTTATTTGTTTTTCTGAGTCTAGTTCATTTTGTTTAACCCGATGATATCTATTATTCCCATTTTTTTCTGAAAATAACATACATTCATTTTTTTATGACGGAGTAATTCTTCATTACATATGTGTTGTGTATATCACATTTTTTTAATCCATCTACTTACATTTTTTAAAGATTTGTTTTATTTTGTGTGTATGAGTGTTTTGCCTGAATGTACATCTATGCACAATATGCATGTGTTGTACCTAAGGACGTAGTAAGCCTCCATGTGTTTGCTGGGACTCGAATCTGGGTCCTTCGTAAGGACAAGTGCTCTTAACCACTGAGCCCACTCTCCAGTCTCTCTAAGGTGATTCCGTCACTTGACTATTGTGGAAGGTACCACAATAGCCAAGGGTGTGCTGGTTCTCTGTGGCATGCTGACTTCGGTTCCTTCACATGCACACCCAGGGATGCTATAGCTGAATCATACATGATATGGTAGTTCCAAACTCACTTTTCGAAAAATTTCATACTGATTTTTATAATCATTGAGCTAACTTACACCTCACCAACGATGTATCTGAGTTTCTTCCTTTGCCTTCTCACTGGTGTTTTTTTTTGTTTTCTTAAGGGTGGCCATTCTCCCTGGGGAGAGGTAGAACCACAGTGTAGTATTGATATCAATGTTTCTGGGAGCTAAATATATACACACATCTCTTATATTTATCTATACACATACATACACGCACACATACACATACATACAAACACACGTTTTTCCAGGTAATCAAGTCTGTTAATAACATACAGTCACTCACAGCAGGAAACTGGGATCCAACAGCAACAATCGGAAAGACCCTGAGTGTTTTTCATGTTCATTTTAAGTTTGCACTTGTTATTTTGTAAACTACCTATTCAGTTTATTTGCCCATTAATTGGTTGGGGGGTTTATCATCAGTCAATTTTTAATTTTTTGAAACCAATTATTTTACTTTGCTTTCTGTTGCTCTGATAAATCACTGAGCACAACTAACACGGAAGGGAAAAAGGTTTATTTCATCCCCCAACTCCTAAGTCACAGTCCGTGAGTGAAGGAAGTCAAGGTAAGAAACTCAAGGCAGAAAGCTGGAAGTAGGAACTAAACTGAAGACCATGGAGGGACACTGCCTACCCACTCGTTCTCCTGGCTGGCTCAGCTTGCTTTCTTATACAGGGCCACTTGCTCAGGGATGGCAATGCCCATAGTGGGCAGACCCCCTATATCAATCCTTAATTAAGAAAATGCTCCCATAGAGATGCTTACAGGCTAGCGTGGGGGAGACAATTCCTCAACAGAAGTTGCCTCTCCACAGATGCCTCTCTAGTTTTGTCAAGTGGGCAAATTAGACAAGAACACCAGTATATATTCTTTGAATAACTTTCAAAGATTTCCCTTTATTCCACAAGCTGCCTGTTTACTCTGGCAATTGTTCCTTTCGCTGTGTAGAGATGTTTTAAATCCATGCCATCCCATTTGTTGATTTGCTGCTGTTTCCTGGTTTCAGGGCATCATTGCCTTTGACATTATCTTGAAGCACTTTTTCCCTGTTTCAAAGTTTTAGGACTTACACAGAGATCTTTGATTCTTTGTGATGTAATGTGTGTGTGTGTGTGTGTGTGTGTGTGTGTGTGATATTGATTTGATTTCGATCTTCTCTATATAGTTATCCAATTTCCCCACATCATTTGTTGAAGAGGTCGTCTTTTCTTCAACTCGTGTTTTTGGAACATTTGTTGAATAGTAGATACCTGTAGTTGTGTGTGTTTATTTCTGGATCTCCATTCGTTTTGCTGATCTATGTGTCAGTGCTGTACTGGTCAGCGCCATGCTGGTTTTGATGTTGTAGCTCAGTGGTGGGATTTGAATCAGGCATTGTTATATCCCCAGAGATTCTCTTGAGTATCAAAATTGCTTTGACCATTCAGGATCTTTTGACTGTGCACGAGCTTTAGTTTTACGCCACCCCTGCAACTTTTGTGAGGAATATCATTGGGGTTTTGATTGAGATTGTATTGAATCTGTAGGTTGCATTTGATAATAGGGCAAATTCTGCAGTATTATTAATTTTGTTAATCCAGGAACATGAGAGGTCTTTCCATCTTTTTTGATTTAATCAGTGTTTTACAATTTTTATTTATAATTCCTTGGTCAAGTTTATTACTAGGTATTTCATTTAATTATTTTGGGGGCTATTATTTTCCTGTTTTTGTTCTCAGAATGTCCATCATTGATATATTGAAAAGTTACTTTTCTTTTTTCTTTTTCTTTCTTTCTTTCTTTTTTTTTTTTTCCGGAGCTGGGGACCGAACCCAGGGCCTTGCGCTTGCTATGCAAGCGCTCTACCACTGAGCTAAATCCCCAACCCCGAAAAGTTACTTTCTTATGTAACTTTATTTCACATCCTGTTACTTTGCTGAAGTTTATCAGATCTAGGAATTTTATGATGGAGTCTTTAGGATCTTTTATACATAGGAATGTGTTTATCTGAAAAGAGAGAAAATTTGCCTTTTTAAAACTTTTGTATCCATTTCTTTTTTTCTTTTGTTTTGCCTTGCTGCTATAGGCAACCCAAGCCCCACATTGCACAAGAATGCAGAAAATAGGCACTCTTGTGTTGTTCCTGACTAAAAAAAAATTTTAATAGCTTTTTTCCTTTTAGTATAATTTTGTCTATTCCTTTGTTATATATGGAACTTATTAAGCTAAAGTGTGGCTCTCTTGTACTTAGTTTCTTTGAAGGTTTTAAAATCATACATGGATGTTGACTGTACCTGCTAACATCATTACATAACTTTCAATCATTGATTCTGTTCGTCATTTTTAATTGACTTATACATGTTAAGCTATCTTTGTATCCTTGTAAAAAAACCAAATTGTTCATGATCTATGGTCTGTTTAATGGATTGTTAAATTTGGTTTGCGAGGATTTTACTGAGAATTTTTTCATCAAGTCAGTTGGTGTTTATTTTTTTGTTTGGTTTGGTTTCAGTTTTTCGAGACAGGGTTTCGGTGTGGCCCTGGCTGTCCTGAAACTCTATAGGCCAGGCTGGCCTTGAACTCAGAGATTTGCCTGCTCTGCCTTCTAAGTGTGGGGATTAAAGGTGTGCATTGCCACCTCCCAGCCCTGATCTGATTCTTAGTATTTCCTTTTGTCTGTTAATTTTGGGTTTAATCTGTTATTGTTTTTCCTAAATTTTGAGGTACATCATCAGGTTATTTACTTGGTTTGATTTTCTTTTTCAATGAAGGTGCTGATAATTATAAACTCTGCCTTACAACTTCCTTTGTTGTATTGCAAATGATTTAGTAAATTTTATCTTCCTTTGATTCTAGCATTTTAAAAGTTTCCCCTTTAATTCAATGACCTATACATCATTGAAAGGTGTGCTGTTCGATCTCTATCTACGTATGTAGTTTCTTTTCCTGTTGATTTCTCATTTGGTTTTATAACAATATGATAAGATTCAACGAATTATCTCAGTTTTTGTATTTGTTAAACATGGCTTAAAATGTGGTCCATTCTAGACAAAGTTCCATGGGCTGCTAAGAAAAATGTACTCCATAGCTGTTGGATGAAATGTTCTGTAGATGTCTGTTAGGTCCCTTTAGGTTGGTTTAACTCTGAAGTTGTATTGATTTCTTTGGCGGAAACAGGGATCCTCTGTCTCTTTTGAGGGTAAGTATCAAAATAGCTGTTTATGGTTACAGTTAGGGTTTTACTGCTGTAAAGAGACACCATGACCAAGGCAATTCCTATAAGGACAACATTTAATTGGGGCTGGCTTACAGGTTCAGAGGTTCAGTCCATTATCATCAAGGTGAGAACATGGCAGCATCCAGGCAGGCATGGTGCAGGAGGAGCTTAGAATTCTACATCTTCATCTGAAGGCTGCTAGCAGAATACTGGCTTCCAGGTAGCTAGGGTGAGTCTTTAGTCCACACCCACAATGACACACCTACTCCAACAGGACCACATCACCTGATAGTACCACTCCCTGGGCCAAGCATTTACAAACCATGACACTGACCTTGCATGCATATTTACAATAATTATTCTTCTTGATAGATTGTTCTCTTTATTCGTAGTTAGTATTACTTCTTTGTTCCTTCCTACTAAATCTGGCTTGAAGTCTAGTTTATCGGATATCAGCATCACTACTGTTTGCCTTCACATTCTGTCTTGATGTCATAGTCTGGCCTTTCCTTTTCAGTCCATGTTTCCCTGCCAGTGAGATACATTCCTTAGAGGCATCAAACAGTTGAACCTTTTAAACCAAGCCATTTAGCCAGTCTATGTTTTTTTTAATCAAAGTTAAGACTTTTTTTTTTCAATTTGTAGCAATTACTCTTTTATTATTAGGGTGTACTAATTTTTTCCTTCAGTTTAGGGTTGCTAAGATATAAGTTAACAGACTGGATAGGCAAACAAGATTCAGCATTTTGCTGCATACAAGAAACACACCTCAATAACAAAGAGACTCTACCTCAGAGTAAAAGGATGGAAAAAGATCTTCTAAGCAAATATTCCCCCCAAGAAATAAGCTGGAGTTGCCATCCTAATATCCTATGATATAGACTTTCAACCAAAAGTTATCAACCATGATGAGGAAGGACACTTCCTATTCATCAAAGGGAAAATTCACTAAGAGAAAGTCTCAGTTCTGAACATCTATGCCCCAAGTGCAAGGACACCCACATTCATTTCTTTTTTTTTTTTCCTCTTTTTTTCTTTTTTTTTTTTCGGAGCTGGGGACCGAACCCAGGGCCTTGCGCTTGTTAGGCAAGCGCTCTACCACTGAGCTAAATCCCCAACCCCGGATTAGTAAAAAGAAACTTTACTAAGCTCAAAACACACATTGATTCCCACACAATAATAGTGGGAGGCTTCAACATCCCACTCTCACTAATGGACAGGTCATTGAAACAGAGACACAGTGAAACTAACAGAGGTTATGAACCAAATGGATTTAACAGATATCTACAGAAAATTTCATCCTAAAACAAAAGAATGCATCTTCTTTTCAGCACCTCACGGTACCTTCTCCAATATCAACCATATAATTGGTCACAAAACAAGCCTCAACCGATACAAGAAGATTCAAATAATACCATGCACCCTATCAGACCACCATGGCCTGAAGGTGGGCTTCAATAACAGCAAAAGCAACAGAAAACCCACGTACATGTGGAAACTAAACAACTCTCTATTCAATGATAATTTGGTCAGGGATGAAATAAAGAAATAAATAAGACAAATCAGCATCCTACAGATTGGGAAAAAACATTCACTAACCCCACATCTGATAGAGGGTTAATATACAAAATATATAAAGAACTCAAGAAGCTTACCACCAAAAAATCAAACAACCCAATCAAAAACTGGGCTATAGAACTAAACTGAGAATTCACAACAGAGATAGTTTTTACTTCTTTCTGAATTATCACTTTTTAAATTTGTTCTTCCAGTGAGATTTATTCTTTTCTGTTCTGAGTTCTCACGATTGCATATGTTTTTCTTCCTCTTTAGTTCTTAGTATTCCTTTAAGCATCTCTTGCAATGGCGTCTTGGTGTTGTAAGTTGCTTTGGTTTATGCTTATTATGAAAGTCCTTTATTCCTCTCTAAAATACTAGTGGATAATTTTACTGGAGACAGTGTTGGATGGCAGTTATTTTGTCCCAGAGCCTCATCTACTTCACATTCTGGTTTCTTGGCTTTAGGATTTCTGTGAAGAGGTTGGCTGTTAGTTTAATAGGTCTGCCTTCATGAGTTACTTGGTAATTTTCTCTCTTTTAGATGTGTGTGTGTGTGTGTGTGTGTGTGTGTGTGTTCTTCTTTTGCTATAGAATCTTAGCATTCTAACTACATGTTTCATATAACTATATAGAAAGGTTTCTTTTGGTCATGTCTGTGAGATCATGGACCTGACACCTTTAAACATAGCTTGTAAGAAACCAGGTATGAGATGGTGCCTCCACGATTGAGACCATGGGCTGCCCTTGCAGAAGAACTGGGTTTGGTTCCAAGCTCCTACATGGTATGTCACAACTTGTCTATAATAACACTAATCCCTGGGGAACTTTTTTCTGGCCTCCATCACACCCAGGATACACATGGTGCACATGCATACATTTAGGCAAAACATGCTGGTGGAGGCATTTCCTTCATTGAGATTCCCTCTTCATAGGTGATCCTAGTTTGTGTCAAAGTGACAGAAATCAACCAGGATATATATATATATATATATATATATATATATATATATATATATATATATATACACACACACACACACATATAGTCAGGTGATATGTGTTTGTCAGGTGAATAGCTGTCAAAGGTTTTCTTTCACTTCATGGGCTACCTGTTTTATGGCTTTCACATTAAGATATCTGTAATCTCTAAGATTTCTGTGTGAAACTGAAAGCAGGTTTTCAAAATGAGTCTTTAAAAACACTTACGTCTTTTTCTTTTTTCCTTGCATAGGCCTGGCTAAAACAAGGATTTAAAAGAAGTTTGTCTGTTTTTTAAAAGGCGGTTGTAATATATATCCTTTGTGGCGTGTGTCTGTGTGTATAACATTTTAAAAAGATCATAGACATAAGCTATCTTCTTTATTTCAAGGGAGGGCAAATCTCTATCAGAAAAAAATTACATCCTATAGTAAGAGTAACCACTTCACAGGTAATTTATACCCCCAAGCAATACAAACCATGCTATAGAACCAGAATTAGGATAAGGATCAAAGAAATGGCATTTTGACCAGAATTGATTATGTATCGTTTATCCTTAAAATCAAATTTAATTTTTTTTAACTTAAAAACTGGCACACACCTTTAATCCCAGCACTTGGGAAGCAGAGGCAGGTGGATCTCGGTGAGTTTGTAGCCGGCCTGGTCTACTCAGTGAGTTTCAGGACAGCCAAGGTTACACAGGGAAACCCTGTCTCAAATAAACAAAACAAACAAAATGAAGATACAGAGACCTGACACAAGCACATGAAATTAGGTACATCAATTTAGAAAGGAAAGTAGGAAGTTTATCTCTATTGTTTTTAAGATGTAAAAAGGCCTAGGAATGCAAAAGGTCAAAAAGGGAAGTTTGTCCTGTAGACTTAAGGTTTTCACACACACACACACACACACACACACACACACACACACACACACACACACACACACTAGGGGCTGAGGGGGAAGTGTCCACAGTTCCCAACCAGCTCCTTAAAAGAACCAAATTAAAAGTAGAAAGCAGAAGAAGGAAGTTGATTCAACGAGGGCCACATGGGGAAGCCGGGGATTGAGACGCATCAAAGCCCTCAAGTCTGTCTGTTGTCAGGGCCCTGAAGTGTGATCATAGTTTAAATGCCAAGTGTGTGCACACCTGAGCACCTGTGAGCAGACCTGAGTAAGGTGCAGTCACACCCACCCACCATTGTCTCAATAATTTCCAGGTTTTAGTCTCATCTCTCAACTGAAAATTCCCTCACTGGAATAAGTTTGTCCTCTGGCTGGTACCCTTTCCTTTCCCAGCACAGGATTTCTGGGGAGCTTCCATCGTCCTTCCATCGTCCTTCAGTCCTATTGTTCCAGTATCCTGGTAGTCACATTGAGAGTTACAGGAGGGTGGGGGTCAGGCTTTATGAAGCTGTTTTCCCCAAAGGTGTCTTTATATGACCCAGAAGCAGGCTGTGGATGAGTCTATTTTTTTAAAATTGATGTTGGTAGCACTAAATCATCTAGTGGGCTTCCTGTTAGAAAAAGAGAAAGAAAGGAACACTGAACCAGTTAAACAATGGGGAGATGCACCTGCTTGAAAATGGATGTCAGCAAAAGTCCCGGGAATGGTGTGTGTGTGTGTGTGTTTGTGTGTGTGTCGCATGCATGGGGGTGGTGGTAGTACAGATTTAGTTCAAATTGTTTAAAAGCCTGCAGGAGTTCCCATAAACTGTGGGGATCTTATTGCAGATCAGGCTGAGATTATTTTTTTTAAGGCTGAAAGGAATTTTACAACTAGTGTATGTGATAAAAACACTTTCCCTTAATACGGTTAAAAGAAAAAGAAGTTGCTCAAGGAAAATTATAAATCAAGAAAAAGAAAGAAAAAGAAAAAGTCAGAGGGTGAGAAGGGGATAACTTTAGACTTTACCTTTAGTTGATAAACCCTAGAATTAATGTTTTGCTTTATTATACAATTTTTTGAAAAGCTCCTTTTTTGTTATTCATTGCCAATTAAAAAAAATCAGTTTTTGTTTTTGTTAGGAACCAGGTCTCCACCAGCCTGCCTTCAGCGACTGGGCACCAGCAGCCAAGTCACCACCAGCCAGCAAATGTGACACGTGTCCCCTTTAAAAAGTTCCCACCACTACAGCCCACTCTCTGTCTCTCTCACTCCTGCTCAGAGACAGCCTTTCACCTCTTCCCCTCTCACCCCCAGTAAATCTCTTGTCTGAGATCTGTTTCATTGTTCGATTTCTGCAGCATTCCTTGATTCCTGGGCCTTGCCTGATGCACAGAGTTACTCTTCGATTGCCAGTAACATTGGTGTCATAACTCTGATAGGCTATCCTGGTGCTGGCGCTTCCCTCCAGGGATCCGAGTCACATGAGACCTGTTCCATCCGCAACAGGTCTACCTTCTGGCTGCTGATAAACGGGCTCTCCATCCATCACCGACAATTGGTGTGTAGTCCCTCTCACTTGGTGCAAATGCTTCCCTGAGTCTCTGGTAGTTAGGCAGGCATTATCAGGCTTGGGCACCGTTGGGGATGAGTCTCATTCTTCGGGGTCAGTTTTGGAAGGGAAGTATTATGATTGGCTGTTTAAGACTTACCATATGGAAAGGTATACGGTATACGGTGTTATTGAGGCCCATATAAGAGAAAGCTATATTCTTAGTCAATCTAGCAATCACTTAGCCAGGAGCTCCCCTTCGTAGCCCCACCCCCAACCTAATTTACCCAAAACACGTTAAGATGACGGATTCCTCCGATCAGCTGAATCATTCTCTTGTGGCTGTGCAGCCCCTGCCGGATTTTCTGAGTTTGCTTTCTTTTGATCTTTTTCCGTTTGGCCAATCATGAGTTTGGATGATCATGTGTTCTCACTCATTCTCTGAAGCTCCCTTCTCTTTCTACCCTGTGGCTACCAGACAGCTCCACTCAAAAAGCATGACTTTCTCTCCCCTGCAATCCGCCTCCTTCAGCTGCCCGTTGCTCTCTGTTGTTTTCCTCAAAGTCTCATAAGATTATTCACAAGCGTTCTCTTTGCTCCCTCCACCACGAGAATGAAGACCATTCTCAGCGAACATTCCAGAAAATGTCGAACATCACTCTGAAGGGGCGCACAGTGATTGTGAAGGGCCCCAGGGGAACTCTGTGGAGGGATTTCAATCGCATCAACGTAGAGCTGCGTCTTCTTGGAAAAGAAAAGGCTCCGTGTTGACAAATGGTAACAGAAAGGAACTGGTCACTGTCAGAAGCGTGTGCACTCGTGTTCAGAACGTGATCAAGGGTGTGACGCTGGGCTTCCGTTACAAGACGAGGTCTGCGTGTGTTCACTTCCCTATCAACGTCGTTATTCAGGAGAACGGCTCTGTGGTTGAAATCTGAAGTTTCTTGGATGAAAAATTCATCTGCAGGGTTCAGGTGAGGACAGATGTTGCTTGCTCTGCCTCTCAAGCCCAGAAGGATGGATTAATCCTTGAAGGAAATGATATTGAACTTGTTTCGAATTCAGCGGCTCTGACTCAGCAAGCCACAGCTGTTAAAACAAGCATATCGGAAAGTTTTTGGATGGCATCTCCGCGTCTGAGAAGGGAATCGTGCCGCTAGCTGACGAGTGAGACCTCAGTTTCCTAGCTCCAGAAACAAGATCCTGGCCACAAGTACAATCTGGGCTCTTTGGGAACAAGAAAAAGATTTATATATTGAAAAAAAGAGATTATTCACAAGCTTTCTTCTGAATATTTTTTTTTAATTCTTATATTGATGTGACTAAGAGCCCCGAAGGGAACCCTAAGTTTCCCTGTAACAAAGCTGTCCACGATGGCTCACCTTCCTAACAAAGCTCTTCTTCAACTTGAAGGCTCGGTATCATCCCTCAGAGGCCCGTTACTGCTGTCTGTGCCAATGACGCCGTCTGTAACTCCCCTAATAAAGCTTCTCTGAAGGGTAGGCCTTCTCAGCTTCCTTTTTACCAAACCAATGTAACATCTTTTATAATTTTATAATGCCTGCTTGGGGTTTGAAATGACCCCCCTGCACTTGGATGTTTACTTTCCCTCGCGGCTTTGGAATGGCCCTTCTATAATTCTCATTACTAAGTTTTATATGCCTGTACCTCAGATTTTATATGTCTCTACCTCAGATCCTTCTTCTTCTTCTACACCTGTCCTAATTGGCTTTCTCTTGCTCTGATAAAAACACCATGACCAAAAGCAACTTGGGGAGGACAGGGTTTATTTGGCTTATAGGTTAAAGTCCATCACTTGAGAGAAGCCAGGCAAGAACTCAAGGAAGGAACCTGGAGGCCTAATCTGAAGCAGAGCTCGTGACGGTGCTTATTAGCTTGCTTTTTATTGGTATGCTGGGCTACTGGGCTACCTTTATTATATAACCTGGGCTACATGCCCAGGATAGCACTTCAGCTCTCACAGTGGTTTGGGCCTTCCTACATTAACCATTAATCGAGAAGATGATCCGCAGACATGTTCACAGGCATCTGATGCTCCGAATTCCTATTTCCGAGGTGAGTAACTTGTGTCACACAGCACACTCTATGGATGCATATATTTGGTCTCCTATGTCTCTGGGAACCTGGATGTGATGGTGGTTGTGATTAGTTTGCTCTTAGTTTGCTTTGTGGTTGAACCTCAGAATTCTTCAACCTTATCTCTAATCTTTTTCTTTCCACCATCCGGCCTGTTTTATCGTTACTTTAGTTGGGCTTTTGTTTGTTTGTTGTTTTTCAAAACAGGGTTTCTCTGTGTAGCCCTGGCTGTCCCAGAACTCACTCTGTAGACCAGGCTGGTCTCAAACGTAGAGATCCACCTGCCTCTGCTTCCCTGAGTGCTGGGACTAAAGGTGTGCACCACCATGGCCCAGCTTAGTTGAGCTTTTAATTTTTTTCCCCTTTTCAAAGTCTATGCTGAATTTCTCAGTCAAGTTTGATTTTTTTAACTTGTAAGTTGACTTGAATCTTGATTTTTACACAAAATAAAACAAAACTAAGAACAAAACCAAAACCAAAACAACTTTCGGCCAGCCACGGTGGCGCACATCTTTAGTCCCAGCACTCAGGAAGCAGAGACAAGGTGGACTTCTGTGATTTCCAGGCTAGCCTAGTCTACCTATCAAGTTCCAGGCCAGCCTGGTCTACCTATCAAGTTCCAGGCCAGCCTGGTCTACACAGTGAAATCCTATCTCAATGGAAACAAGGCAAAACTCCCTCAACTTTTAAAATGGCCTGTTTTTTTTTCTTTCATTTTTTTGAGGGGGGTGGTTTAATAGGGACTTTTGGTGACATCTTGCTTTATGCTTTCATGTTTCTTGTGTTTCTATGTTGTTTGTTTATCTGTTGAGATGGGGACATCTCGGCCCTAGTTCCAGATGGAGGCTTCTTAGTGAACAACCTTCTTTGAGAGTGGTGGAGTGCTTACCTAGCACACGCAAGACCCTGGGGTCAGCCACAGCACCATAAATGGAAAAAAAAAACACTAGAAGTAAAAAACAAATTAGAAAAGAGAGGAGCTGTGGAAAGGCCATTCAGTAAAGTGCTTTCTGCACAATTGTGAAGACCTGAGTTTGAAACCTACTAACTGCTTACAAGGTCCCCAAAGCTGGTTACATGTCCTCAGGGATGTTGGGGTGAGTCAGAAACTAGAGGATCTCTGGAGCTTGGTGGCCAAGTCAGCCTAGCCCATTTGGCAAGATCTAGGCCACTTAAAGAACTCATTTTTAAAACTCCCTAGGGATGACTTCTGACCTTCATATGCCTGAGCATGTTTGCATGAAGAACTCAAATTCACACAAATGGAGGTGTGCCCAGGTGCACACACATGTGTGTACAGACTGCCAATGCTTGAGAGATGTAAAGACTAAAAGTGCTTCTGAGGTAAAAGAGGAACACTGTACCTAACAACTCAACCACAGAATACGAAGGTGACAGAATTATAGACCATATGACATTGTGAAAGATACAGCCTTTCCTTTTCCTTTTCCTTTTTCTTTTCCTTGAGACAAGGCTTTAGTATTTAGCAGTAGCCAACCTGAAACTTGCACGTAAACCAGGCTAGTCTCAAAATCTCAGAGGTACAATTGCTTCTGCCTCCCAAGTTCTGGGATTAAAGGCTTGTTACCACACACCCAGCTTCGTAGCTGTATTCTCCATAAGCAGTAAAAGATAAACATGACTTAGGCACTCTTTTAAGGTAGTAAGAGATTTATGAAGAAAATGGCTTAGCTGCCATTTTCAAGAGAGGCCTCAATGCATTTTTAAGATCTAGTCTTTCAGCTCAAACAAGATTTTACCAGTCATGCTGAAACTCGGAAGACATTTTAAGTACCACATATGGATTATAAGATTTAGAAACAATCTCTTGGGGCTGGAGATACAGCTGAGATGGTGGAACATTTGCCTTAGATGTCTGATTCCCTATACAGAACCACACAAACCAGGCATGGCGGTACATGCCTGTGATCCCAGCATGTATAAGGTAGAGGCAAGAGGATTAAGAATTTAGTCTCAAAACAAACAAATGAATAGACAAACAAGTCTATCTCTTGGAAACCTAAATTTAAGAGGAACTCATTGGGAATCATACAGCATTGGGAACTTTTAAACAAGCATTAGAATGGTATACATAAGCTTACTTTCCCAAAAAGCAGTGTATATTGTTGTTTGATTGTGCTTTTTGTCTGTCCGCTTTTCTGTTTAGTTTCTGTTGAGGCAGAGTGTCACTATGTAGACCAGGTTGGCCTTGAACTCATAGACTATCTGCCTATTGAGTCCTGGGATTACAGGTCACCATGCTTGGTTCTCTTGTTGTTTGGGATATGAAAAAATAGCCTCTATCTGTTTTCCCTCTCCAGACTTCTATACCTTTGGTCTTCCTAGTACACACCAAGTGGGCCGCACAAGGTCCTTCGGGGCTCAGTCCCACAAGACTGCCAGCACTCAGATGTCATCAAGAGTTAAAGGAACTGTGCTCTAACCAACTGGTGGGGTGAAGCCCAGTTCGTGACCCCTCCCTGGCTTAGAGAAACACATGGCTTATACTTACTTACTGAAAAGCCATAAGAAAACTGAAGATGGACAGGGAAGTTGAAGATTTACGTGAGAAGTGTGTAGAGAGAGGTGAGGAGCAGCCCTGCAGGAACGACCACTGATGCATGGATTCTTATGTTATCTTCAGGATGCTTGAACGATTGTGAGTCAGCTCTGTCCTTCACCTTCCCTTCTTCCTGGAGGATGAAGAGTCGGGCTGAGAGGTCCAAGGTCCTCCTCACACTTTCTGGTGAACAGCCTGTATCTGGGAGCTCACCAAGACCCACTTCATTAGAACCAAAGATGCTCTTGTCCCCCAAGACATCACTGATAGATTAGGAGCTCAGTACTAGGGGATGAAGCAGAGAGAGGTATAATATTTCATCACTTAGTCTCAACAGTAAAATTCATTATTCCTCTTGAAACCAAACCAAGTTACAAACAAGTGAGTTGTGTTTAGAATCTATGAAGCTAGGGAAGGAGCAAGAAGTAAGCAAGCAAATAACATGGAATAAGAAAGAAAATACATTTATGAACGCTTTGTTTAATTTTATCTTATATGCCTTGATTGGTGTCTTGCCTGTGTGTGTGTCTGTGTGAGGTTGTCTAATGCCCAGGAACTAGAATTAGAAACACTTGTAAGCTGCCATATGGGCGGTGGGAATTGAACCCGGCTTCTTTATGAGAGCAGCCAATGCTCTTACCTTCTGAGCCACCTCTCCAGGCCCCAGAAAATACTTTTTTTGTTTTTTGTTTTTTAAAAGAAGATCAACAAAGAATAATAACAAAGAGTAGTATTTTTTTTTTAAGGAGACAGAATTCATGACTTATTGAGAAAAAAAAAAAACCCAGAAATACGAAATGTTAGGACCAATGTGGTAAAAAATTATTTACACAATTGAGGGAGTTTTATTCTTCTTCTTGGGAATCGAACCCAGTACCTTACATGCACAAGGCAAGCTCTACCCCTGCGGTCTCAGTGCTACAGCTGAGGTTTAAAAATAAGGGAAGCTGGGGTAGCAGAGAGGATTCATCAGTTAAGAGTTTATATTGCGGGGTTGGGGATTTAGCTCAGTGGTAGAGCGCTTGCCTAGCAAGCGCAAGCCCTGGTTTGGTCCCCAGCTCCGAAAAAAAAGAAAAAAAAAAAGAAATAAAAAAAAGAGTTTATATTGCTCTTCTCGAGGACCCACATTCAATTGTAACTCCAGTTCGAGGAGATCCAACACCCTCTCTTCCCCCTGTGGACGTGCACACATGCAGCATGCATTCACACGCTCAAATAATAAAATAGGGGGCTGGAGAGATGGCTCAGCGGTTAAGAGCACTGTCTGCTCTTCCAGAGGTCCTGAGTTCAATTCCCAGCAACCACATGGTGACTCACAACCATTCGTATTGAGATCTAATGCCCTTTTCTGGCCTGCAGGCATACATGCAGGCAGAAAGCTGTATGATGTATACATATAAATAAAAAAAATTAAAAAAGAAAAGATTGATTAAAAAAATAAAATAAATCTTTTTAAAGCATAAAAATAAGGGAATCCTGAAGCTCGCTTCACATCAATAAATCTGACAACTTGGATGTGGTCAAAACAACCATTTTCCCCAAAGTCATTCTTTTTATTTTTCTCAGTGATGGGACCTCTGATTTGTAGTTGGGAGTGACTGCTTGAATAAAGAGGGAGTTTTCTAGCACTGTTGGGTGCTGGAAAGAAGACTCAGTAGTTCAGAGCATTTGAGTGCTCTTTGAGAAGACCTGGGTTTTCGTCTTAGCACCCTCATGGCAATCTATAGCAACAGTCTATTACTCCAGTCTTGGAGTATCTGGTGCTGTCTTCTGTTTTCTGCAGAAGGACACACACACACACACACACACACACACACACACACACACACACAGTGCACAGACACAACGCAGGCAAACCACCCATCAGCATTTCTTGCACGTGGCAATGCCTACATGACTATGCTGTAACCAGTTGGTATCTTCTCTTTGCTTCCTCCTCCTTCCTTTCTTCAATCAGGTAGCTGGGATATGGCTATGATGTCTGCATTGAAGCAGCCTTATACATTAGATCGTGAGGTGGGAGTCACGGACAGAGGGTAGTAGAACAACAAGAGAAAAGAAACCACATCCCCGACGACGTTCGAAGCTCTCTAGCAGTGCCACACAGGCTGCCTTTAGCAATGCCACACAGGCTGCTTCCAGTCGGGTTTTACATGTCATCGAGGCAAACTGAGAGCTTTTCAGGGCAATGCTATTTCGGGTTCCCTCAGGGGAGTGCTCGATGATTGCTTACATGTAGCTTAGTCATGCTTCTGACATTCACTGTGAGTAATTTCTTGGCATATGATGGGCAATTCTTTTTGCATGCATCTAAGTTACAGATTAGGGGCACTTAATCCTTTTATGTCCAGTTCCACAAGGAAATTTGTATATAAATAAAGGTATTTTTTTCTAACAGCTAAAATTGGTTTTACTAACATTAACTTTCTATTTAAATAATCTGTTTTTAGCCCCTTTTGAGATACCCCAATAATTTCTTTCCGTGGCTAAGCATGGGGCAGTCTTTCGGAGGATCACTCATCACACACATCTGTCCACACAATCCAACCAGACAGTAAGATACACGGCCAAGTTCAGTTTGTGAAGGCAGCAACAGCTATTTCATGGCCGCCACTGAAGATCAAAGTGCTCGGTCTTATAGACTGTTAGACACAGCCCAATTTCACAGGCAATAAAATGCTAACAATCAATGACAGCTAGTACTTCAAGCTACTATATTTTGGACATGATTTGTGATATGAATAGGGCCAAGTGATGAAGTTATAAAAATCACTGAGAAATGCCCCTGTTTCTAAAATTCTACCAAATCCTTATTAAGCAGCTGTTGGACCCCGTAGACGATCACTGAGTGACAGGAATCTGTGTGTAGTGACCACAGAAGGAGAAACAGTGTCTGAGCCACTGCCTTCGATATCACGTCAGCCTGTCCCCTCTGTAAATAGCCACCTAGGCTGGGAAGGCTCAAAGTCACCCAGACTGTGGCCAGACAGGGAAGACAAGGGAGCTCAGGAAAACCACAGTCGCATTTGTGCCTGGGGTGTCAGGCTGGGAATTACGAGCATTTACAGCAAGGATACAACCATCCGAAAGAAAAAAAATGTGCCTTCAGTAACGCGTCAGAGCCTTTCCAGAAAGGACAGGCTTCTCTTGCTCTACCCCACCTTCTGTCTTCTCTAACGCACGGGGACTATCAGAATGTCGCTGGAGTCATCTGCTGTCCATACTGTATTTTATTTTATTTGAGCGTATTTGTGTGTGTATGTAGAGGATGATCTTGGGTCCCTTTCTCAAATGCTTTCCACTGTATTTTTTGAGACAGGGCTTCTCAATGAGCCTGGAGCCACCAATTTGTCGGGGCCAGTAAGCCCTAGGATCGGGATCCTCCTGTCTTGGCCTCCCTAGTGCTGGGGTTACAGGCGTGTGCCGCCATGTTGGGCTTTTTAGATCAGGCCCGGACCTTGATGTCGTAGAGTAAGTACTTCACTCACTGAGCCATCCTCCCTACTTTCACTGTCCACATTTCTAATGTTTACACCATTTGGGTTACCCACAGGGAAGTTAGAATGTGGGCACGCCACGATTCTTTGCTTAATTTTTCTCTAGCCCGTTTTTGTAATGTAGCTTTTTTTTTTTTTTTTTTGAGAGGCTTCCACATTGGCTACTCAGTGAGTAAGAACCCACACTAGTATTTGGCAGGTAGGCATTCACCGTCTGGGTTACTCCCTAAGAAGTGCTTCAGTCGTTTCTGTTGTAGACCCTGAAATACAAAGAAACGGGATGACTCAGACTGCGGTCCACTTTAAAGTACTCCAGTGTATACTTGTAAACGGGCTTGTGGTGGTCAACGATATGCCGGTGTAGGTCCTTAAGTAACTATTTCCTCGTCCTTTGGGGATGTAAATGCATTCTCTCCGTTTTGTGTGTTAAATTTTTTGAGACAGAATTTTCCTTAAGAAAAATAATTCAAACATTTCATTGAAGCTTTAGAGTATTTTTTTTTTTTTAATGTGTACACGAATGTTTTTGCCGGCTTGTCTGTGCAGCTTGTGCATGCAGTGCCTATGGAAGCCAGAAGGGGGAGCTGGATCCCCTGGAACTGTAGTTACATGCAAATGTGAGCCTCCACGTGATTGCTAGGAACCCAACCTGGGTCTTCTGCAAGAGCCTTTTCTGCAGCTTCAGAAAAGTTATTTTGATTTTTTTCTTTTAAAGTTTGTCTAAGTGGTGATGCATACCTTTAATCCCAGTACTGGGGAGGCAGAGGCAGTTGGATCTCTATGGGTTTGAGGCCAGCCTGTTCTACATAGTGAGTTCCAGGACAGTAGAACTACAGAGTAAGACCTTGTCTAAGGTCTAGAAAGAATGCTTTTTGATAAATATCTCTGAAATTTAAACCACACCTTCAGATAGCAATGCAGTTTAACTTTTTAAAAAAAATATTTACTTATCTAATTATCTGTACGTATATGAATGCTTTCCTGCCTGTATGTATATATACCAGCATGTGCCTGGTACCTGCAAAGGTCAGAAAAGGGTTGGATGCCCTGGGACTGGAGAGAACGGAGCTCTAGCTTTTCATAAGAGTAACAAGTACTGTGAACTGCTGAGCCATCGTTCCAGGCCTTGTACTTACCTTCTTAACCCATGATTCGCAATCCCTTAAAGATCAAAACAACCTGAATGTTCACCAAATGGATCAAAGACATGAACTCCAGGACATTATTACTTTACTACAACAAAAATGTTTTCTAGATCTTAAAAACAGATAAGGGGAGAACAAGAGGAGGAGAAGACTGAGCATGTGTATAAAACCAATAGTCATGAAAAAAGATACAATCTACATAGAGATCTTCACATGTGACCGTCATGTCCCTAAGCTGGGTCTCCAGTTCACTCTCCTGACCACTTCCCTCACCTGAAGGCTTTTAGGGCAGTAGCTGAGCCACCCACCCAGCCTTGTAGTCAGAACCAAGAAACAGGGCTTGGAATTGGAATTGGAAAAGAGGAAACCATGGGGCTCCTGGGTTCATAAGTTCCAGCCCATGGTCCAGTGGCTGCATTTGCGCCTGGTAAAGCAGAGCGTCCTAGTGGTGAGCACGAAAGTCAAAAACAGAGCTGCTCCAGGCAGCCATGAAGCTGAGAGCCAGGAAACCTGTATTTGTTTGTTTGTTTGTTTGTGTCCTTGTTAGTTCTTTTGTCACAGCTTGACACAAACTAGAGTCACTCGGGAAGATGGAACCTTGGTTGAGAAATTGCCCACATCAGATTGATCTGTGGGGATGGGTGTCTGTGGAGCATTTTCTTGATTGCTAATAGATAGGGGAGGGACCAGTCCACTGTGGGCAGCACCATTCCCTAGGCAGAAGGTTCTGGGATGTATAAGAAAGGTAGCTAAAAATAAGCCGGGTAGCAAGTCAGTGAGCAGCATTGCTCTGCTGCTTCTGCTTCAATTCTTGGGCTTAGGTTCCTGCTGAAGCTCCTTGGCTTCTCTCCGTGAGTTTGTAACCTGAAAACTGGGATAAACCTTTTCCTCCCCAAGATGCTTTTGGTCATGCTTATCACAGCAACAGGAAGCAAACTTGGACAGAGGGTGACACTTCATATTCAAACCACAAGACAGACTGGTTTTTCCCTATCCCTTTATAGTGGTCCCGTGGCAGCTCAGACACTTCCCCTAGGCTTCCAATCTTCCTCCACCATCACCATTCTCCACTCAAGGCCCTTATGTTTCTCTGAGGAGAAATGGACCCAGAAGAAGTGGTCCATTCCATATGACCAGGTGAAAAAGAAAGGAAGAAGGGACCAATGACTCTTCTTCACCACTTCCTTCAGACCTCTGACATCTTCTACTGGGCCAGGTGACCTTCACCAATGCACAGTTTTCCCAGAGCCCCCAGAACCACCCAGAAGTCTGTTTCCCCCTGGGAAATTCTCTGAGCATGCTCTCACAGCGCTCAGGAGAAGCTCTTTATGACACATCGTTTGGAAGAAGTCCACGAGTGGGAATAAATCCATCAGAGGTTAAAAATATCATCGGTCATTTAGAAACACATTCTTCACCCAACATAGCAGATGTTAGTTGGTAAACACAGCCATTTAAAGACAAGGGAAGGCCAGAGTAGAACAAAACAAGTGGGATAATAGTATTCTAAAACAAGCAGTTTGTGCTGCTTTCCTATCTGAGCTGTTTGTCAAGCTTACTTAGCCTTTGAATATATTCAAAGGGGCAGATGTGGGAGAGTTAAAAAAAATATGATGCTGTCAGAGTAAAGAAAGTCCAATGTAAGAGAAGGTGATATGATTGGTGTGTGTGTGTGTGTGTGTGTGTGTGTGTGTGTTTGTATGTGTGTGTGTGTGTGTGCGCGTGAGCGTGACCTGGGTGTATACAATAAACACCATAGGACCCTGTGTTCTTTGCTGGTGAGGTAGCTAATTCTGAGCTTCTTCTAGGCAGTCAAAAATGGGTGACAGCATCGATGGCAATCATTAAGGTCAAAATAAGTCCAAGGGAAGCAGGATTTCTGGAATTTTATAAGGAACTAAGTCCTCAACAGCATCCCTTCAGTAAAACAGTGGGCAGTTTACTTATAACACTGTGGGAAGGAGTGACCCAGAGGCAAAGGTTACCTGGGATCTCTGGGAGGTCAGCCCCAATTCCAAGACAGTGTTTTAGACCACCCAGTGAGCTACAAGGAGTGGTTTTTTCCCCTCCCTTTTATTAAAAGTAGATTTCTTTTTCTCTCACAGTATGTACGGACTACAGTTCCCCCTCCCTCTACTCCTCCTAGTTCCTCCCATCCGGATCCGTTCTGTTTCTGTTTCTCATTAGAAAACAAGCAGGCTTTTAAGGGATGATATAAGATATAATAAGATAAAATAAAAACTAACACACTGGAGGTGGGCAGGTCAAACAGAGGGAAAAGAGCCAAGAGGAGACACAAGAGCCAGAGACCTATTTGTTCGCACACTCAGGAAGCCACTGAACTGAAAGTCATAATGTATATGCAGAGGACAGGGCAGGCTCTGCGCTTGCTGCCCTAGTCCTGTGAGTGCACATGTGTGTGGACCATGTTGATTTAGGTGGCCTTATTTTTTTGGTGCCCTCCCTTAAACTTTTTCAACCTCCTCTTTTGTGGGGTTCCCTGAGCTTTGAGGGAAGGGATTTGACAGAGATATCCTACAAGGTCTCTGTCTCTCTCTGTGTGTCTCTCTTTGCATAATGCCTCACTGTAACACTTGTATTTGCTCAAGCGGCTTCAGGAGGAAGCATCTCTGACAATGGCTGAGCAAGGCACTGTTCTGTTTCCTCGGTCAGAGGGCAGGAGTCTGGGCTCATCTGTTGTTTGAAAGAGAAACACAGACAAAAATCGGACAGCAGGGATCTACCTGAGATTATCTCAGAGGCTCTGTGAAGCCATATCTCATTTTGTTTGTCCCCTTTCTCTGCTTCAAATGATTGTTCGTGCCCCAGATCATTTTCCTGCAGCCTCGGGGACAAGTTCCCTTGAATCTCTGTTCTCCAGCCAGTGGTTGTCCTAGAGCTGGTCCTGCAGTGCTGCCACTGTACTGTGGATGAGTTATCCAAAGGCAGCATCCAGAGGATGCTCCACCTCTGTAGTGCTTGGCAAGAAGATGCACGTCAGGCTCAAATCTACTTCCTCACTAAGCGCCAGATTCCCGTGTGGTCTTCCCTGCAAGTGCTTATGGTGAAGAGCAACATTCTGATCAGGAGCCAAGGCCGATAGGTTCAGGTTTACAGTAGTGAGCCTCCAGGATGGTTCCTCCTGATGACTTCAGTGGTTTAAAACATGTTTGTGTGGAAAGTTCAAATCCTGTGTGTGTGTGTGTGTGTGTGTGTGTGTGTGTGTGTGTGTGTAGAGCCTGTGTGTTGAGTGTTGATTTGACTTAATTCATTAAAGCCCAATGGAGGGCATTATGTGTTACCCTGCAAATTTTTTTATGACAGTGGGCCAGATCCTGTGTCCCCATGTGGGCTCTGAGTGGAGGATACAATGGCTATATTCTGGAGCAATCCTGAAGCATAAAGTTCTCTGGGTACTAGGTACAGCCATGGTGGGACAGCTTGAGAAGATCCTGGTATTATATCCCAACCCAGTGGAGCTTTAACGTGTACCGAGTTGCATGTGGACAAAGCTGCCTGAAAGGTTTTCTGTACATACTGGGGTGTAAACTACACGGATGTATCGCAGACTGGAACACAGTGTCTTAGTTAGGGTTTCCATTTCTGTGAAGAGACACCATGGCCAAGGCAACTCTTATAAAGAACAACATTTAATTGGGGCTGGCTTACAGGTTCTGAGGTTCAGTCCATTGTCATGGCAGGAGGCACACAGTGTCCTGGCAGACATGGCATTAGGGGAGCTGTGAGTTCTACAGGAGAAGACTCCTGGCTTCCAGGCAGCTAGGAGAAGGGTCTCATAGGCTCCCCCACAGTGACACACTCCCTCCAACAAGGCCACACCTACTGCAACAACACCATGCTTCCTAATAGCAACACTCCCTGGGCCAAGCATATTAAAACCACCACACACATTTTCCCTTATGTAGCTCTGGTTGTCCTGGAACTCACAGAGATGTGCCTGCCTCTACCTCCCTTTTTGGGATAAAAGGTATGTGCCACCACACCCAGACTATAAAACAGTCTTAATAGCTACTAAGTATTCCGGTTTTTGAAAGGGGGTGTTAGATACTCTGGAATGGGAGTTACAAACACTTGTTAGCTGCCATGTAGGTTCTGGGATTCGAACTTGGGTCCTCTGGAACACCATGTACTCTTAGCAACTGGACTACTTCTCCATCTGCTCTTCCTTTCATTTTTTTTTTTTTTTGATAGAATCTTGCTGTCCAACCTACTCTTGCCTGGGACTCACATCCTCCTGTCTCAGACTCCTGAGTGTTGAGATTACAGGTGTGCGGGACCATCCTTGGCTACAAGTGTCTTTTTTTTCTTAGCAACTTCAAAGGGAGGTTTTGCCTCTCCTGCAGTCGACGTTGGACTTCCAGCCAGCCCCTTAAGAGACCAGTGGCAACCCATCTGTCTCTCCCCACTGTGTCTGGCTATAGTTGTATATGGAAACCCACCAGTCAGGAGAGCTTTGTGCAAAAGGTTCTATGGGAAATTTTATTCAATTCTATTCATGGACTCATCATATAGACATTTTACTGTGGTGTCTTCTCTCACAAATCACTGATTAAAAGCAAGCAGACAAACACATAAACAAACATTTACTTAAGTAATGAAAGGTTTGGGACATTAAAAAATGTATTCATTGTCATAATCTTCAGCATATTTAAACTTTTATGAAGCCAATCAACTTGAATAAAAATTGATTTTTTTCCAGGTGTGGTGGTGCATGCCTTTAATCCAATGCTCAAGAGAGAGAGAGAAGCAGGCAGATCTCTAGGAATTTGAGGTTACCCTTGTCTACAAACTGAGTTCAGGCTAGACACAGCTACATAATAATACCCTGTCTCAAAAAAGGAATTTCACTCCAGATATTTCCTCAGTATTTTGGTATTCACTGTCTAATTAATACTCCATAGCTATAATACTTCCCAACACCATGGGGGGTGGTGCTTCTGTTTTGCGATTCATATTGTGGTTATTTTCCTGTGTTCTCTATGCCACGCTCCCTCCCCCTTCTCTTCTTTCCTTCTGGTTTTGGTTTGTTTGCTTGTTTGATTGATTGATTGCTAAGACAGGGTCTTACTGGCTCTCACTGGCTGGGACTCTCTATGTAGAACAAGTTGACCTCAAACTCATACAGAGCTGCCTGCCTTTGCCTCTGTTTCCTGAGTGCTAGGGTTAAAGATGTGGGCTACCCTGAATGGCTCCCTCAGCCTTCTTGAGCTTGGTACTACTCAAGGTTGAGGGGAGACAGAGAGAGAGAGAGAGAGAGAGAGAGAGAGAGAGAGAGAGAGAGAGAGAGAGATGCATGCATCATTCATTTTCAATGGGGAGAAAGCCTATCGTGGGAAAGAGAATGAATGATAAACATCCACATACTGTCCACTGGGTGAAGTAGCAGTCTTAAGCTACACTTTACCCTACTGGCCATGGAGGCAAGAAGAAAAACAAGATGCTGTCCAAGGGGTTATACTTAGCTGATAATTAGAACTTGGAGTGAGCTCAGATTTCCCCTGGACTTCAGAGGCGGCCACCCCTCCTACAGGGCACGCTAACTTCCCAGGGTCTGAGGATCTTAGATTGCCTGTTATTCTCCTCATTTGGCTAGCTTGTACCTCGTCAGCTCCCCAGGGCATTGGAATGTAACTACTTAGGTGCTCAAGAGCCTTCCACAAGAAACACAAGGGCTTTGTGTTCCACTTCTGGTTCTTTGCCCTACAACTGTCTCCCAAAACCACTGTGGTATTTTTGGAATGGAAAAAAAACAAACACACTGGCTTCTTAAAAAGACAAGGAGATTGCTCTCCCAGTGTGCTTTCAGAAAATGGGCACTTGAATGTGTCCCTTTGATAGATGTTCCACATTCGAGAAGAGCCAGGCCACAGGAAAGAGTCTATATTTGCATCTTGTTACTAGGACATCAGAACTGACAGCAAAATATAACTAAGAGCATTAGTACATACACACAAGGAGCCATCATCAGACCTGTTGTTTAAAAAGAAAAGAGCCCCTGCTTAACTCCTTAGCTCTGGGATTCTTTCCAGGTGATTGATTAACGTACCAGCTAGCAATGATTTATTTTCTGTCTTCCTTATGTACCATAGCAGTGACACATGTGACATATACCCAAACTATGTGCTGTTTTCTTTCAGGTTTTCTTAATTACTCTTATACTATACTATATAGTGTGTTGAATGATAGTCTCCCAAATATGTGCCCATACTATGATGCCTAAAACTGGGGATATGACCTAACTGGGGAAGGGTCTTTGCAGAGTTAATTAGTCAAAGATGAGAAGAATCAACCTAGGATTCTGGGTAGACCAGAAGTCTAACTGCAGATTTCCTTTGAAGAGATGGAAGAGGTAACAACACAGTCACATGGAGAAGCCATGGGGACACAAAGGTAGAGACTAGAATGATACAGCCACAGCACAAGAACATCAGAACTGGTGAGGCAGGGGTAGTTTCTCCCCTAGAGCCATGGAATGCCCTGATGATGCCTTAGTTTGGACACCTAGCCTGCAGAATGATGAACGGATATACTTCTGTTATTTGAGGACATCCAGTGAAATGTTATAGAAACCAATGAGATGAATACATCTATTGAGAGACTGCAGGAGCGAAGAGGGAAGTGTTTACAATGAAGTCAGCATCAGACGCAGTCCCCTGTGATTCCTAGAGAAGGGATATTTGTGTTGGGACAGGAGGAGTACAGACAGCCTCAGCTTTTCACAGTTGGTGGGAGCCTGTGAAATTGACCCAGGCACCTCATTTTGCTCCTGAGGAATTTGAAACATTGCTGTACTTAAGGTCACATGGGCAGTTAGTGATGGAGACAGTAGGTTCTTCAGATTTCCACTCCGCCAGACTCCTCCATGCAGTGGGCCACTCAACAGAAGCTTGTTCAGTAGTCGGTGTGCGTCACCCTGGTAGGAGTGTGGCACCTGCATTCTTTCAGTCTTAAGTGACAGAGGCGATCTAGAAGTCAGAAGTAAAGCCGATGGCTTGCATGCCTCAAATGGAAGGGGTGGGTTTGGTATAGGGCACTGAAGCTGGGTCTACCCGGACTGTGTGCTCTGTGCTTGATTTGTTCTCTCTCTCATTCAGTCATGAATCCTGTGTCTGTCTCACTCCCTCGGATGGTGAATATGCTTTTATCAAGTTTCAAGGCTGAAGGCTGAAGACTGGTCCAGTCTTCAAAGCTGGGAAATAAATTCCTGTCTGATCCATAGAGAAGATCCAAGGATGCACTCTGATTGGCTTAGTGCAAGTTGTGTGTCCACCTTGGGGGAGGGGGTGAAGTGCCAAGAAGTAGATGGTAGAGGCTGCCTTTTGCTTCTCCTCGGGTGCTTGGGTGGAGAACCTCCCCAGCTTCCCTCACAGAGATGCATGGTCAAGTGACAATACTCTAGCCAGTGGCTGAGGGCCATGGATGTGCAGTTGCCTGGAAGAGAGACCATTGGCATCCAACACCTGAATGATTTCAAGGATAAAGCCCAGCTGCGGGGTTGGGGATTTAGCTCAGTGGTAGAGCGCTTGCCTAGGAAGCGCAAGGTCCTGGGTTCGGTCCCCAGCTCCGGAAAAAAAAGAACCAAAAAAAAAAAAAAAAAAAGCCCAGCTGCTGGGCTTATTCATCAGCACACTACTTTGTGTGAAACAGGAGGTGAACCTCTATTAAGTTTGTGTGACTTTGTGGGGGGGGTTATGCTTCCACGGATAGTCTACCTTAACTAATGTGATACATCATTTAAAGAAGGCATGAGCCAAAGTATCCAGACTTCAAGTAAAACTTGCAGCTCCACGAAAGCAGGCACCAGATAGGCGTGGTTAAGCTACAGTCACAATAGCTTAGTCTCTGCAGCAAAAGTCTGTCACATTAGTGTTAATCATGGGTTATGTGGAGAAGACTTGGAAGAGTGCAAGGACCCAGATAGCGGAGCTCTCCAGCATCAGGGTCCATAACTGCCAGGCAGAACGAAGGGAAGGGGATTCGCTCACTGGGCTTTATAGCAGCAGCCGTGAAGAGATGTATTGTTCTAGTCACATTCCTGCCCATCTGTAGGAAGGTAGCTGAGCAGATCCATGGCGTTTCCACGGTCCAGTCTGGTGCAGGAAAAAAAAATGACTTTTCTAAGATGCTTACAATATGGCTTAGGGGAGAGAATTGAGAGATAGGGATGTGCTTTTCTTCTCCTTTTCAACCCTCTGAGATTATAATTAGAAATATTTCATTAGCTTGGCACGATGACACACACCTCTAATTCCAACCCTGGGGAGGCAAAGGCAGGTGTATTTCTGTGAATTCCAGGCCAGCTTGATCTCTGTCGATCAGCTGAGGGTACAAAGTGAGACTCTGTCGCTAAATAAATAAATGAAATCTATTGTAGTGAAATAGAACGTGGAAGACCATCCTAGGCACTTCACGTGTGCAGTTCAGCCATCTTTGAGGCACTTTATGATTGAGCTGAGTCTCCAGAACTCTCACCTTGCAAAACTCAAAGGTTCACACCCATTCATTGCCAGCGTCCATGTTCTCTCTTGGCCAGCCCCACTAGCAACTTTTACGTTTGAACATGCCTACCGGAGGCACCTGGTGTAAGTGGAGTCAGATAAGATTGGTCTGTCTTGTAACTGGCTTATTTCATTTAGCATTGAGGTTGTTTTATGTCTGTTGTAGCACAGGCCAATAGTCCCTCTTTTAATTTTTTAAACTTGGTATTGACTGTATGAACTAACGTGGTTCAAGAGGTTTCCCCACATTCATACAGTGTTCATGGATGAAAGCATTTTCTGTTTTCAGAGATAACTGATACTCCATTGTGGGTAGAAACAGACTGAGTTATCCTTATCAAAAATGCTTACAACCAGAGTTTCAGATCTCAGGTGTTTGTGCATTTTGCAATATCTGCAGATGTATACTGAGATATCCTGTAGACGAGACCCGAATCTAAACAGAAACTCAGTCATGGTTCACGTATACGTCACACAGCCTTATTGTACCTCTTACATAATGCTTTGATAAATAACCTTGTGAATGAAATGAATTTCATTGTGCAGATATATTTTTTTGCAGCATGTCAGAGACTCAGCTTTGGATTTGGAACATTTTGGATTTCATATCTTTGGCTCCAAGACACTCCATTTATCCCCTGTTTTCCCTCCACTCGCAGGCACCCAGCACCTCCCATCTCTGGGCTACTGTGCAAGGCTTCAGTTAACATGGTGGGTGAGGACCTACTGAAGACTCCTGTTTTTAGTTCCTTGAGAGATATGCCCAGTGGAATTGCTGGACCTCAGGAGAACTCTATTTTTAATCTCTTGAGGGACTGTGACTTTGGAGCTTCGCACTGAGAGGGTGGTATCTGCTCAAAATAAACACAAGAAGAATGTTAATGACCAGCTGAAATGGCGTGTCAGCAGGCGATGCTGTCCCAAGAGCTGGGGGGTCTGGGATATGACTTGCCTGCAAGTCGTGTCATGACTTATATCTTTGTCAGGTTCCCTTCCTGCTATATTGACCTTGCTGACCCGCTCTCCTACCTTGGCGGTATCTGGGGCTTGGACCCATGTCTCCTCAGCTGAGTAAAGACATGGAGGTTGAGCTCTGACCATCGGAAGAATGGAAGGTAGGTCCCTGTCAACAGCACACTTGAGCTGTCAGGCTTCTGAGCTGTCAGGGAGAAATGAATTGAGCCACAAGCCCTAGCTTGGTGGTGAGAAAGGCAGGCTGGTGGTTGATACTCTGCAATAACATGTGGGACGTTGTCTGGCTTGGCGAGTTTTGCCAGCTTTTTCTCAGTCATCTCCTTATTCTGTTCCCCTGCCACTTTGAAGGGAGGAGTGACATTTGTTTCCCCCAGATCCCAGAGCTTAACTGGAGAGGGTTTGCTTTGGGACCTGCGGCATTCAGAGGGCAGAATGTAGAATTCAAGGGGGGGGGGGACATGACTCTCTATGTTTCAGAATGGCCTTACTGAAATTCCCATATTATATAACTCACTTACAGTGTGCATTCAGTGGTGTGCTGTATTCACAGAGTTGGGAAGCCATTATGATAGTGCAGTTTCAGGACTTCATCACCATCCCCACAAAGAAGCACACACACAGTTCTTTTCTTTCTCTCTTTCTTTCTTTCTTTCTTTCTTTCTTTCTTTCTTTCTTTCTTTCTTTCTTTCAAGACTTATTTATTATATATAAGTACACTGTCACTTTCTTCAGACACACCAGAAGAAGGCATCAGATCCCATTACAGATGGTTGTGAGCCACCATGTGGTTGTTGGGAATTGAACTCAGGACCTCTGGATGGGCAGTCAGTGCTCTCAACCACTGAGCCATCTCTCAACTCCCCCATTTCTATAATGCCCCACATCCACCCCTCACTCCATTCCTACCCATTAATGGCCTCAGTCCACCATTAATCATTTTTGTCTCTGTAGGTTTGTCTATTCTGGAAATTTCATTTAAATAGAGAGATATAGTATGTGCTCTTTGTGCCTGGTTTCTCTCACTTAGCACAATCCTCTGGAGGTGCACCCGTGTAGAAGTACACACCAACACCTCGTTCCTTTAATGTCCAAAAGATATTCTTTTCTATGGATGTATTCCATTTGAGTTTTCCCTTTCATCTGTGGATGGGAGGAAACCGTGTAAGTGGTGTTTTACTTCTCGGCTATTATGAACGGTGCTTCTGTGAACATTTGCACATAAACTTCTGCGCAGACATAAAAATTTCATTTATATTGAGTATTGAACTAGCAGTGGGGATTCTGGGCCATAGAGTTACTCTGAGTCAAGTGTTAAGTATTTGAAGTAACTGCCAGTCTGTCTTCTAAAATGGCTACTCCACTTCCTAGCCCCATCACAACACTAGAGTTTCGGCGCCGTCTCATCCTCTCTAACACGTGTAATTTCTACGGTATCTGTTTCACCATCCTGTGGAGAGTGAAGGGACAATATGTTTTTCTCCTATTGTCTGATGACATTGGTCATCTTTTCATCTGCTTGTCGGCCACGCGAATCTACTTTGGAGAACTAGTTAGATTGCTTGTCCATTTTAAAATCGGGTCACTTGCCTTTTAATAGTTAATTTATAAAGTTCTTTAGTGTAAAGTCTCCAATTAGATACGTGCCTTATGAAAATGTCTCCCATCTTGAGGATTGTCTTCATAATCTTGATAGTGCTCTCTTATTCCTTTCATTGGAGATCTATTTTATTCTCCACATAATTCATCCTGATGACAGTTACCTCCCCTTCTACTCCTCCCAGTTCCTCCCCACCTGCCCTCCCATCTGGATCCAACCCCTCTCCCTACCACCGCACCCCTGCTTCTGTCTCTCATTAGAAAACAAACAGGTTTCTAAGGGATAATAATAAAACAAAGCAAAACAAAAGCCAACACACTGGACCAGGACAAACAAGCCAACGAAAGCCCCCACTCGTTGGCATAAACCACTAAAGTGGAAGCCACGCACAAAGGACCTATGTGGCATTCAGTTCGTTTTTTATTGGCTACCTACTGAGGGCAGGCAGCCCACCATTAAGGGTAGTGAGACTCCCTTGGAGAAAACTAAATTGTCAGTTGCGAGCGGTTATCAGTTGGAGACAGCTTCTGGGTTAGGGATGGGGCCATGTGTCCACTTCTTTCAGTTCTAGGAACCCAACCTTACAGACTTGTGCAGGCCCTGTGCGCGCTGCCTCCCGCTCTGTGAGTTCATGTGTGTCAGCCCTGTTGACTTAGAGGGCTCTGTTTCCTTACTGCCTTCATTCAAGCTGCCTCTTACAACCTTTCGGCCTCCTCTTCTGCAGAGTCCTGAACCTAAGGGGAAAGATTTAATGGAGACATTCCTTTAAGGGTTGAGTGTTCAAGGGCTCTCTCTGCATAATGTCTGGTTGTGGATTTCTGTATTTTCTCCCACCTGCTGCAGAGGGAAGGTTCTCTGATGATGGCTGAGCAAGGCATTGATCTAGGAGTATAGCAGGATGCCAGTAAGAGGGGCATTTGCTTTAACCTTAGGTCCCTGAGCTGTCTAGTCTCCAGTACTCGGTTACCCAAGCAGTATTGAGTATGGGTTCCGTCTTGTGGAGTGGGTCTTAAGCCAAAAATGGTTGTGGTGCTTTGAATGAAAATGGTCCCCATAGGCTTATAGTGAGTGGCACTTTTGGGAGATGTGGCCTTGTTGGAGTAGGTGTGGCCTTGTTGTTGGAGGAAGTGCGTCACTGGGAGCGAGCTTTAGGATTTAAGGGAGAGTATCACACTCTCTTCCTGCTGTCTGCCAATCCAGATGCAGAACTATTAGCTACCTCTCTAGCATCATGCCTGCCTGTGTGCTGCTCTGATGACAGTGGACTAAACCTCTAAACCATAAGTCGGGTCCAATTAAATGCTCTCCTTTTTAAGCTTTGCGGTGGTCATGGTGTCTCTTCATAGCAATAGACACCCTAACTAAGATGGAAATATTGGTTGGTTATTCCCACAGCCTTTTTGCCATCAATGTACTAGCACAGGGTGCAGGCAGGAAGGCATTTAAATCGAAGAGTGTGTGGCCGGGTCACTGTTTATATTTCCCCTTTGGTAGAGTGTAGCGTAGCTACCCGTAACAAAGACACTGGCATGCAGGAGTGATTTTCATGGCCTCCACTTATCTCTAGCTTTGGTCGTGTGGTTCACTCCCTATACTTTGGTATCGTAGCTAAGAGACTGCTGTCCAACCAAAATTTTGAAGATTATTTCTACAGCTTCTTGTAGGGATTTTTATAGTTTAGTTGTGGCCTTTAGGACTTTTTTTTAAAAAAAAATGATTTATTTAATTTTCATTTTATGCGTATGTGTTAGTGCTCTGGCATGTATACTGCCTGTGTGCCTGTTGCTTGTGGAGGCTAAAATAAGGCATCCGATTCCCCATAACTGGAGTCACAGGTTAAAAGCCACTTGGTACAGGTGTTGGGAACTCAGTGCCGATCCGCTGCAAAACCAGCAAGCTCTCTTAACCGCTGAGCTGTCTCTAGACCTACGTGTAGGTTTATGAATTGGTTTTTGAGTCTCACTGTGTAGCCCAGGTCTTGGCCATCCTCTCGCAGACTCTTGAGTGCTGAGACTACAGGTGCGTGCTACCACACACAATTTACAGTCATTTTAACCCTGAGTGTAACTCAGGCCTTTGAGAGGATTCCAGCACAGGATGGAGAAAAGCTCCACCTCCCTTCCTTTGCATGGTTTGTGCAAACGGGTCACTGTGCTGTTTGATGAAGAAGGCCTTCCCTCTTTGCCATTGTTCTTGAAAGGTAATTGGCTTTAAATGTGTTCATTTCTGGTTTCCAAATTCTATTCCACGAATCTATATGCTATCTGCCCTTAATCTAGTGTTATCATGTGAAGGCTACTGTGGCTTTCTGGAAAGTTTTGGGTCACAGCTTCTTGTCATATATAATTGAGGCCCTTGCTTTAGCCGCTCTTCTTCTTAGTGGTGGAATATCCGGCCCGTCAGTCGTTTATTTCTTACAGTGTGAGGCGGTTAGGAATTCTTACTATTTCAGTTTGTTTTGTTTTTGAGATAAGGTTTCTCTGTGTAGCCCTGACTGTCCTGGAACTTACTCTGTAGACCAGGCTGGCCTCAAACTCAGAGATCCACCTGCCTTTGCCTCCCAAGTGCTAGGACCAAGGGCGTGTCACCACCACCTGGCTAGTTCAGTTTTAACAATAAGGAATTTGGGGCTTACATAGTCTTAATAACTTTCAGATTTCCATTTAACTTTCTCAGCAAGCTGGCATTAAGAGTGGACTTCACGGCTGAAGTGAGGTTTATTTTTTCTCTAAATGCATTAATTATCCCTTCTAGCTCTTTTTGTTTCTAAATAGATCTTTCTAGATTCTGAATAGTTGTTAGATTCGCCATTCTTTCCTGAAATGAAAACGTTACAGTTTTCCTTTAAACGCAGAATTTATGCCAGAGGGCAAGTATAACTTAACATCGAGGGAGCTGCCACCAGGATTGGAGGCCTCGAATTCTCTTCCCCCTTTCCCAAGTTTTACTCATGTTTCTCTCAGCCTGTCAGATTCACTCTCCAGGTAAGCTGTACTCTTCCAAGCCCAGGCTGCAGTAGAGCCTTTGACTCCAAGCCCCGCCCACAATGAGAAAAATGCCAGGCAGTTGCTCTGATTGGATGTTTGGGGTCACGTGATACTCTGGCCTGTTACTCTGCACTTCCTAAGTACTTTGAGAGTTTTATTTACAGAAAAGACTCTTCAGAAATCTCATTTTGGGTTAAGCATTTTGTTTTCAGTTTACAATAGCCGTAGTCATTGAAGAACTCTTATTTATAAACCTGGCAACCGTGAATCACTTTTTAATGAACCTTTAAATGAGCTTAAAAACTCAGCCAATTAAACTGCTTCAGCATTTGAAGCATAGTCATTTTAATATATTTGGTTTCCTTCTTCAATATTTTAATTGCCTGGCCAACCAATCTTCTCGGCATGCGAACAATTCCCAGGGATGCAGTAAGTATTCTCAGACACTAAGGAGAACTCTGTGTTCTCGTAGGCGGTCCAATACGTGCATGAAATTGGCAGGCTTCCAACAGGGCATTATTTATCTAACTTGGCTATTCAGTTGCCAGAGTTAAAGCCAGATCACCAGTGTTACTCTTCAAGGTTAAAGTTTCTTTCATCTTGCAGGCACAGGAAACACCAAACAAGGACAGATCTCCGGAACATAAAACTGTCAATTCTATGGTTTTGATACCTTTAAACTTCCTCATAGTCACTTAAACCTTCCCCAATTTAAAGCCTGTATTCACTAGGGGATAGTGGGAGAATGCCATAGAATTCATTAATTAGTGTTAATTTGAGACTTTTAGTGAGTTGTTCATTCACTATTTAAATCTTTAAAAAATGATTTATTGATTTTATGTACACGGTCTTTGTCTGCATGTGTGTCTGTGTAAGGGTGTTGGAGCACTTGGAACTGGATTTACAGAAGTTGTGAGGCGCCATTTGTGTGCTGGGAGTTGAATCCGGGTCCTCTGGAAGAGCAGCCAGTATTAACCACTGAGCCCTCACTAGTGAAATCGTACCTGTTTTAGGCTATGCTTTTCCTCCACCTATGACTTATCTAAAAGTGTCTTGCTCAGTGACAACAGTTAATTGACAACAGTTATCCTTTCTTAGTGAGACATAAAATAATAGTGCTTTAACTTAGCTAAGGAATGGTTCTATCTAATTTAACTAGAATCTCTCTCTCTCTCTCTCTCTCTCTCTCTCTCTCTCTCTCTCTCTCTCTCATCTAACCCAAATTTTAAGACACGGTTTCACTGTGTAGCTCTGGCTGTCCTGGAACTTATTCTGTAGATTAGGCTGGCCTTGAACTCACAGAGATCTGACTGCTTCTGTCTCCCAAGCCCTGAGATTAAAGACGTGTGCGACCACCGTCTGATTTGATTTTTCTTTTTTTTCTTCTTTTCTTTTTTTCGGAGCTGGGGACCGAACCCAGGGCCTTGCGCTTGCCAGGCAAGCGCTCTACTGCTGAGCTAAATCCCCAACCCCTCTGATTTGATTTTTAAATATATTTTTAACTGTAGAGAAGTTCGCTTTGATGGAGTCCTCTGTACCTTCATGCTCTTGTTGATATTAGCCTACTTTTTAATCCAGTTTGTAGGTTATACATTTAAATAATGATAATCCTTCTAATTATTTCTCTTTGCTTCACTAAAGAGCTCGGGAAAGCATCTAAAAAGAAGAAAATGACATTAAACTTGGTCTAAATTTAATGAATATTTTTGAATGTTCTTGACAATTTGGGGTCACCATAATTAAGAAATTAATGATTCCAGCATTCAGCAAGTGAAGGAAAAAGACCATGTATTCAAGGCCAGCCTGGGCTACACAGCAAGATGGTATAGCAAAGAAAAATAAAAAAAGGCCAGCCTGGTCTACAGCTAGTTCCATGATAGTCAGGACCACACAAGGAATCTCTGATTTGGTAAAGAAAAAGAAAAGAAAAGAAACAAGAGAGAGATTTAAAAATAAGGACTCTTTGAACAGGTTTATTGAAACATAATCCATGTATCTCTAATCAAACCACTTAAACCTACAATTCAACCGTCTTAGTCTAATCATACGGATGCGCGACCATTACCAAAGGCAGTTTTTGTTACTCCCACCCCTTTTATTGTTAGTGCCATGCCCAGCCTTGCACAGTCACCGGTTTACTTCCTGACTCTAAGTTTGCCTTTATTAGACTCATACAACAGAGCCATATAGTATGTGTGTTTTTTGTAATTAGCCTTTTCCACTTAGAAGTCTGGATATTGAAGTTGATGAAAACGTTTTCAGGAAATATTAAGAGGGATATTCTGGTTTTGTTGTTGTTGTTGTTGTTGTGTTTTCTTAGCATCTCGCATGGACTTGGCAGACTTGTTACAGGAAGTCACTACGTTAACATGAACCAACGTTAACATGGCCTGCCAGACAAGTGCCAACCCTAGGCTCCATCTCTAGACAGGCGGGCCATTCCAAAACACGGCAGCTTGTGAATACGCTTGAGTCAGTAGTTGTTATCTTCCTTGTGTCTGTGACAAAATGCCCAGCAAAAGTAGTGGGTGATGAGGGTCTTGGACTCACCATGGTGGCGAGGCAGGAGGCAGGAGTGGGAGGCAGCTGGTCACGTTGCACGTGCAGTCAGGACACAGAGATAGATGAACACCTGTTCTCAGCCTCCTTCCTCTTTTTTATTCAATCTGGGACCCCCAAGCCATTCAGAGTGAGTCATCCTTCCTCTCTTGAACCTTTCTAAAGAGGCGTCTCCCAGGGGACTCTAAATTCAGGCTGACGATGATCATTTATCCAGGGCAGAGTTACCAAAAACAGTTACCGAAAACGGGACAGACATAATTAAACATACCTTCCTTAAGTAAAGAATTAGATGTTCTCCTTTACCCCCTCCCACCTATGAATTCCTGAATCATCAATGAAGCCGGACACAAAATATAACTGTGCTGTTTTGGGCAACTGAAATAGACATTAGGAGTCATTGGCTTATTTTATTTTATTTGTATGTATTTATAGTTTGAATTTAAGGAATTTTTTCTAAATCTCTGAACTTTGTTTACTTATTTATTTATGTATGTATTTATTTGATGTGAACTCTTGTGCCCAAACAGCCCTCCTGCCGCAGCCTCCTGACTGGCTGGAACAAGAAGACACCGCCATACTTAGTTACCTTTGAACCTCAAGTTCCATCCTCCCTCCCTCGTTTCCTCTCCACTGCTGTTTTTCTTGACAGAGTCTTACTGTGTGACCCAGCCAAGTCTCAAACTCACAATCCGTGGGCCCCATACTCCTGATTGCTGGAGTTCTTCATTTGTAAATGGGTTAAAAAAAAAATCAACTGCTGGATGTGGCCGCTGGTGGTCTTCAATGAGATAATATGCCTGAGATCCTAGCTGGGAGATAGGTGGCTTGGTGGTGAAGAGCATCAATTGTTCTTGCAGAGGGCCTGGGTTCAGTTCCCAGCACGGCAGCTAACTGGTATTTCCAGTTCCATGGAATTCACCGCCCTCTTCTGGCCTCTGCTGGTACTACACATTGCACAGACGTACATGCAGGCTGAACAACCAAATCCGTAAAATAAAAATAAACGCATCTTTATTAAAACTATGCCTGAGGTCTCCTACATACCTTAGAAGCTCTAAGAGTCCAGATGCTACTTCCTTATCTTCTCTGGTCCCCGGGCTGCTGATGGTTGCTGATGGTTCCTGGGGTGATTTCAGAATTTGCTTTTGGGTACACCCGGCATGATGACCCTTCAGTTTTGTGCTGCCGTTAAAGTCTGTTTTTACAAAAGTCCAATGTTAGTGGCTTTCATTTCTAAATCCCAACCTTAAGGGACTTTGGTGGTGTGGCCAAGGCTGTACCCACCTGCTTCTTCCCCAACCCTGGAAGCTCACATCACTGTCTCTAGTTGAGGTCTTCTCTCACTGCCCAAACCCAGACAGCACAGGGTGGCTATGGTTCCATCAGTGTTGCTAGAGGTACGGGCAGACTCATCTTAGTTACCTCCTAAGCTCTCTCAGTTGAGGAAGGCACATAGCTGCTGTCCTTTGAGACTAGAGCCTGAGCCTGACAGATCACCCACTCCTGTGATTGGGACACCGGATATTCCAGCCACAGGTAGCCTGACACCAGGGCCTCACTCTGGGTTCTCTTTCCGTGTGTGTGTGTGTGTGTGTGTGTGTGTGTGTCCTCACCAGATTGTTCCAGGGCCTATGAACTGTACACTCTCTAAGGCCACACCCAAAGAGATGCTACTGTAGGACATCTGTGCTGGAGTAAGGATATGAGGATATATTTAATAGACGCTTCCTTGAAGAGCGAGACGTTGAGCTATCAAGAATGCCTTGGGGACTAAGACATCATCTCGTGTGTGTACTTTTCAAAGTTCCCCCTGGTAAATCTGACCAGCCCCTCAGACAAAAGTGAACTACAGCCTTGACTACAGAAACTTGGAACTGCAGGTTACACACACACACGCACACACACACACACACACTCACACACACTCACACACACATGCACACTCCACTCAGACACACACTCACACTTACACACAGTCATACTCACACACTCACACACTTACACACACTCACACACTTATACAAGTCATACTCTCACACACTCACACACTCACACACACTCACACTCACACACACACTCACACACACTCACACACACATGCACACTCCACTCAGACACACACACATACACACTCACACACACTCACACTTACACACAGTCATACTCACACTCACACACACTCACACACTCACACACACATGCACACTCACATTCGCACAGATTATTTGTCATAGAAACCCTCGAAGCTCAATTTTAAAGGCAGTTGGCTTGAATCTTCTGTGGGATTTTTCAGTTAGAAGTATTTAACTTCAACCATGAGAAAAATATGGCTGACACCTCCCGGTCTAACACACAGTTTTGTGTTGGAGCCAAGGTATTAGCAATTATTCACAATCACTTTCTACCATTATTTCAGAAAGACACAGTGTCTAATTTGCCCAGCCATGCTCAGAGTTTGATTTCTTCATTAACCCACATCTGGTCCATTCTCTTAGTGCTAGTAAGGACATCTACAGTCTTTTTTTTTTTTTTTTCCATCTACAGTCTTTTTGTGTTGGGTAAAGATCTCTGGCGCTCTCCACTCATTCACTTCCCCATAATACCCTCTAGAAACCCTGCAACCATGGGGTGAAAGACTCAGAGTTTGGAGGAGGGGACTGAGGTTTTGCACTGGGTATTTGGATCTATACTAGGTCTAACACACCTCACTGTGCCAGCCTTGCCCAGCCCTTCTCTTGCTGGCACTCTAAGAAATAGTGGGGATAAATGGCTGAGTTCCAAGCTTAAGCACACTGGAGTGATCGAGCTGTCCAGTGACAAGGGCCAGAGGAACTCTTGGCTGTTGGGAGATCGCTGAGGGTAGCAGGTGCCATTTTCAAGTCACCTGGGTAGCAGTACTTGGGTGGGAACCAGGAAAGCCCCGCTTCAAAACATCAGCGTGTAATCCTGCTTTTAAACCCAATACTCTGTTTTGACTTCTAACAAAATGTCTGTCCCTGGACCTCTACTATATGATACTGGGCACATAAAAATCCTGACATCTGAATACTATCAGAAACCGGTATTTCTCTTGATTTAAAATCCGAGACCCTAGCCATCCAGTAGAGACTCTGGATCCATTGGGCTGGAGAAAACCTGTGACTCTGAATTCCCACACACCCCACCCCACAATGGTTCTGGAGTCCATGGAACACACTTTGAAGACGCTGCTCCAGAATCTCTTATCTCAAAGAAGCTCTTGTCTTTTTGTAAAATGTAACACCTGTAGGCAGGTTGCCAGGGAACATACTTTGAGGAGTTTCTTCAGCAGCTCCACCCGTGACAGGAGCAAAGACCTTGGGGGTGGGACTGCTGGGCAGTGCTGAGGAGACCAGAGTGGCAGTTGAGCAGCGCGCAGAGTGGGCCTCCTCGGTGAGAAGGCTTTAGGGAAGGGAGGGCAACTTGTGTGATGGGCAGGGGGAATGTAGATGGGAGTTAACTGAAACTTCTTGGAATCGACTTTGATCTTGAGGACAATTGGCTGCTGGATTCCACGAAACAATACAGTGCAGCCATTGTTAGCTTGAACTTTTGCCTATATAAACAAGGCACCTGGGTCACGTTTTCTACGGCTTCTTGATTCCGTCTACTCTTTTTGTAACAGCTTTACTGAGACACAATCCACACGTCATGTGTACGGCTTGTCCATTTAAACAAAGAATATAGTTCAATGTTTTTCACGTATTCAGAGACGTGCGCAACCGTCACCACGGCCTATTGGAGAATACTTTATCACAAAACAAAAGCCCTGCCATACTCGTTAGTCACCACCTCCCCCCACCATCTCTCCATTTCCTGAGCACTCAACAACCGCAAAGCACGAAGCAAATCTCTATGGATTTGTTTGCTGTAGACATTCCGTCAAAATGGAACTGTGTAGTGTGAGCATTCTGTGACTGGCCTTTAACTTAGCCTGTTTCCAGGGTCCATCCACATAGCGTGCATGGGTACTTCATTGCACTGGGTGGGTACCCCATGTTTTAGCTGTATGTTCATCTAGTTGACTTACTGAGGGTCGCTCCCAACCATCCTCCTGCTATGGAAGAATATGGAACAATTTGTGTACACACTTGACGTAGATTGTGTTAACGCCAAGGGCTGCTTATGAAGGAACTCCCTACCCTGTAAGGAAGGTTCCGTTTCTCCCCCGCCCCCGCCCATCCCTCAAGTTCCATTCCCTGCCTGTTTTCCTATTCTCTTCTACACCAAGACGGACTCAATGACCCTGAATTGTTGTAAGAGATCTGTTTCCTACAGCTCAGTCAAGTATGACCGAATACTTAAGCAGGTGATGGTGTGAAGCTTGAGGAGTCAAGCTCTGGTTACAGGAATCTTAAGCACAAATACCAGAGGGCCTTAATTGGTGCAACTTTAAAGGTGGGGGCAATTTATCTAGATTTGTGCTTCTGGAAACAAGAAAAAGACATTCACAGCTGTACGTGTTGATAACAACTGAGAGTTGGGGGGGGGGCGGGAGAGAAACAGAACAATACGTTGTCTTACATAGGAGCTGTGGGGGAGGACCTTCTAATGCGTAGCACTGGTAGATAAATACCATCTGTGGAGCTCACTTACCTCTCTGTTACTGTGTGTTTCTACATAGAGAAAACACCTAGAAACGTGGGGGCATTTGAAGTCCTTTAGGTAGATTCTTAAGTACAAAACCACAGAGAAGCAGAAAGACCCCAAATGTAACCACATGAATTTTCATAGTAACCCTTGCTGTGAAATTAGCACTGGAATTAAAAGAACCTCCCCCAACCTCCTCCTAGTCATAAGTATCCCCAAGGGAAGGAGGGTATCCTGACTTCTAACACAAACATTCTTAGACACAGTGAATGCATTTTTAATAGCATGGTTCAGGTGTCAGGCTCTGGCCAATAGAATAGATTTATTTAGCCTGAGAGAATGTCTGAACACTCAAGCAGACATACTGTGTTGCAGGCTGTCATCCAGCCTTAAGAATTAAATACTTTTAAACTTGTGTTTAAAAGAAAAGTTGTAACTTAACTCATCTTTACGTGCCATGGAAGAGAACCTATTGTAGGTTTTTGTTTTTAAGTACACGAGGCATCAGATTTTCTGTGTTCATTTAAAAACAAAACAAAAGCCAAACTACTCCCCACCCCACCCCCACCCCCACCACCCCGGACTTTGAAGTTTATTCCTGGGAGCAGTCTGAATGGAAGTGCCAGGTACTATTAAACACGGGTGGCTTTATGACTTAAAAGGTGTGCATGTAAACACCTGTGCATTGGTGATATATATCACATTCCGTGACATGATGTTCAACATAAATACAGTCTTCATGTGCAGAGCACACAGACAAACCTCCATTTCTCTTGTTTCACTGAGCAGGAGGACATTAGATTCCCTCACCTTTCCAATAAGTCAAGCTTTCAAATGCTACAACTGGCTGCAAACTGACACTGCTTTGGTTCTTACCTGGAAAAGAAGTTCACTATCACCATCTTACCTATGACACCTTAGACATCTAGGCATTCTAGTAGGGGAAACTTTTTGTGCAAAGGTGAATAATTGCTTTTTTGCCCTCAAAGCTCGATAAATATATTATACATTACCAAGGCAGATTAAGATTTTATTAGACCATTTCCTGAGAAGTTTGGGAGTCAGTGTTCTATCAGGTGATGCCAATTAGCTCCGGGTCAAAGCTAAAAGGATGTGACCCCTGCCAACTGCACAGGGCCGCCCTGGGCTCTTCCATTGTGAATGCTGAGTAGTGACTTCCAAGGTAACCTGGCCTTGCCACTATTGTTTCCACTCTGGTGCTGGGAAAGCACCCTGTTACCTCCCGGCAGAGCTGCAACGACAGAACCGGGAATTCTCCGTAGAAGCCATAGATACGGTTGCATTCCCGGGCGGTAACGTCCAGCGAGTGTCCTCTTCCCCGCTAGGACCTTTTCCCGTCGGGTCGCCCACAGCACCTCCTCCGGGCGTGGAGGAGGAGGAGAAGCACGCGGGACTCCTTCCTATTTAAAGGTCGCCAGGTCCCTCTGAGGGACCTGGGTCAACGACGCGTCCCTTGGCGCCACGGTTGGGGACAGACTCTGAGAACGGTTGGGCCGCTAGTTGCGGGGCCCCCGCCGTTCTCGGACACTTTTCCCGGGTGGACCCCAAGGCGACGGCGCACTTGTCACCGTGGGTGACCGAGAGGGGACCGCAGGGGGCGGGCCCCGCGGGGCAGGTGGGCGCGGCCGGCGCTGCCCGCCGCAGCAAGTGGTTGGGCCGTGCGCAGTCCGTCCTGCGCGGCGCCGGCGCGGGTGCCCGGTGCGCGGCGCCCTCCGCTCCGCTGCGCCGCCCGCCCGCCGCGCGCCCATGTCTCTGCCGGTGGTGCTCCCGGGCTCCTGCTGCCCGGTGGCGGGGCTGTCGGGCGGACCCCAGGCTGGGGGTCCTGGCGCCGCCGCCGCCGCCGCTCAGGAGCCGCCGCTGCCCCCACTGCGGCCGCGCTGGCCCCGGGGCGCTCTCCAGCCTCCAGCCCGTCCCCGCTGCGCCCCCGCCGCCGTGCTGGCCCCGCCGCCCGCGCTCGCGTCCCGCCGCCCCGCCGCGCCGGGCTCCGCGCTGCTACCGGCGCGCCCGCTGCTGTCGCTCGGGCTCCTGCAGCTGATCCTGGGCTGCTGCATGGTGGCGCTCAGCTTCGGGGCGCTGTCGCTGAGTAGCTCGCCGCAGGTGAAGAACTCGTGCCCATTCTGGGCAGGCTCCTCGGTGAGTACTGAGAGTTGCGGGGCAGTGTGTTGTGGAGGGTCCCTTCCATTGTTCTTGTTTGACCTCTTTTGGGGAGCGCAGACCCTAAAGCCACCTGAAATGTAGGCGACAATGAGTGGGGGTGGGGTGTGGGAGCTAAGAGTCGTGAAGCAGTCAAGTTGAAGGGGGAATTGGATTGCACTTGGGCAGTGTCTGTCCCTTGCACGCTAAGGATATTGTTTCCGCCAAGTTAACATTAAGCACAGTATCAGGCTCTTGGAGAGCTTGGCATGAGAATGGGCGTAGAAGAATTTAAAACTTTACTTTTGGCCACTGAATACTTTACAGCATTGGCAAAGTAAACTCCGAGAGGACCAGGGTTTTCCTCACCGATACACCAACAATACCCGTACAGGGTGGGGCACTTTTTAGAATGGACAGAGTGACAGATTGAAGAGGGGGAGGTGGTCGACTTGTTTTTATTCTTCATTTAGACACGAATGAATGAAAGAGTTTCTGGAGTTGGATGACTGAACCCTGAGGAGCTCTGAGGTAATAGGAGGTTGTGTGTGACTGATGGCTTGTACCTGGTCATTAAAGAAGGGCTCAAACCCTGGGTGGGTTCCTGGAGCCACCAAAACTGCTCTGCAGAAGTGGATGCTCAAGAAACAGAACCTGTCATTATGGACGCACACCCCAGGACTCCAGAAGTTGGGGCAGCTAGCTGGGATGTCTGCCCTACTGTGGCACCTGGCCCTGCCTCCTTGGCCAATGGGGCATAGGGAGGCTCGGCTGTCAGTGAGCAAGCATTTGTAGGCTGGATGGCTGCTCTTCCCCGCTTCCGAACTGTATCACAACTTTTAAGGCATCCAACCCCTTGAGGTTTGCCAAGGGCGCTGGAGACTTGGAACAGGTCCTTGTGCCAGGCCTGTGGAGGATGAATACAGCAAATGACCTTTCTATAAAATCCCTACGACGCCTATAGCTCTTTCTGTGATCTGCAGGGAGTGCCCGTTTTGTGCTCTACTGGTTAGAACACAGTCAGAGTCAAGTTTAAAAAAAAAAAAAGTGGGAGAACATATTGAACCTCGAGTAATTGTTCAATTAATTGTTCGAATGAGGACATTGGGAACATGAGGTTTCTCTGACCTAACCCAGAATGTTGCATTACCTGTTATCAATCTATACTTCTAAAGTCCTTTGCTAAAATGCTTCTGATGGGGCCCCAGTTTTCTGTGCTCTAGTGAGTGAAGTCCAGAACTTAAGTATCAGGTGGACAGAGTTCCACCCTGTAGTTCTGACCCTGGACTCCGATACTATCTTTGTGAGCGCTGGAATACTTTGAAGTGTGGGAAGTCTATTGAATAGGAATCAGAGTACTGCCTCCCCCACCCTTTGCCAGGCTGGTCATAGAAATGCTTGCTACACTTCTTTCTTCTAAGTACCCTGGGCCAGAGTCTTGTGTGTGTTTTATGGATTTACTCTTTGTAAAATCATGATCCTTTGTTCGCTCAAGATAGCTAGTTTATTAAGAAATATTTGTGGGAGGTGCTAGGGAGATTGCCCAGTCAGTAAAATGTGTGCCGTGTAAACATGGGGACTTGGGTGTGGATTTTTGGAACCAACCCAAAAAGCTGGGTATTGGGAGAGGGGAGCCTGAACCCCAGTGCCTGGAGTGGGGTCAGAAGAAGATGGATACAGTGAATCTTTGAAGTTCATTGGGCATTAAGGCTAGCCAAATGGGTGAGACACCCAGTCTCTAAAAATAAGATAAGATGAGGAGTGTACCCAGTGTGTTCTCTGCCACCACACACATGCAGACATACTAACAAGTACTCACACTATACACATAACCTGTACACACACACACACACACACACACACACACACACACACACTCGAACACACATTGTATTTGCTTTCCTCTAAAATTAAAATCTGAAATCAGTTTGCAATTATGAATTCTTTCAAAGGTAAGTAAAGGCTCTTAGCTTCATTGAAGCCACAATGGGATTTGACAAGAAGGAAAACAAAGCTCACAGACCGGAATGTGCGGGATGGTAAACTGGAATGCACAGGATGGTACCTGGGCTTGCCACTGGCTGGGCTTGTCCTCAGGCACAAGCAAATCGGACTAAGAAGGAATCTAGGGTTTGGAGTTGAAAGGGTCGTGCTCGCTTCGGCAGCACATATACTAAAATTGGAACGATACAGAGAAGATTAGCATGGCCCCTGTGCAAGGATGACACGCAAATTCGTGAAGCGTTCCATATTTTTATTTGTATCAAAAATAAATAAGTGACCATGTGCCAAAAAAAAAAAAAAAGAAAGAAAGAAAGAAAGAAAGAAAGAAAGAAAGAAAGAATCGCTTCTCTAAGCCATAGTTCAACCTGTTCCTAAGTCCCTGGGTCAGTATTCAGACCTGTAACTGCCATTCATTCTTTGTGTCTGTGGGACCTGTTCCTAAGGTCGACTTCAGAATTTGCACATTGTCAACAGAACCAATGAATATCAACGGTTATCTCCAGAGCAGCTAAGTAGGGTTTAAGCAGCTGTCAGTAGATGCCATCCTTTTTCTTGGTGTTTTAGAAGGAAAATACCACACTTGTAACATGCTTTAAACTCACATAGGTGAGAGAGAGCTCTATTCAAAAGCAATTCTCTATTATGAGAAGCATTAGATTTATGCAGACAGTATATTAAAAAACCACACCCCCCACCCCCGGCCGGCCACTGGAACAGTGGTCTCATCTGCACCCCTCCTAGCCCTGATCAGCCACTGGTCCCATGTGTCCTGATAGACACCCGAGAAAGGAATGTCAGGCAGGAATTAAGTCCTTTGTGTTCCCAGTCCATTTGGCAGATTAAAACTGCCATGTTATTTTGAAAATCTCAGTATTACATCACTGTAATTTCATGCATAAAAATTTCAATGTGTGTATTTTTAGACAACAGAGAGATATTAAGAGATTTCATAAAAGTGGCCATTCCACTTTTAACATTTCATTATGAAAAAAATTGAAGTTTTAATGACTGTAGAGGGGAGAATGTGATGACCCTGGGTGTTGACCCATCGCTAGCCTCGGGAGTTAGAACATCTGAATGTCTGACACCAAGCCCCACCTCAGCACACTGGGCTATTCTAAGGCGAAGACAAATGTGCGACTCCAGCCATTAAACACTTGAGTGGACATTTTAAAGAAGGGGCTTAATGACACATTGCAACAAACTCTGAAGGTGAAGGAAGGGTTTTATGGAAAATGATGAAAAATTGTGCCTTGAGGACTGGAGAAATGGAAACAAAACACAATAACCCAGCTTTATTGAGCTGTAGCCTTCTTGCCTGACAAGTTACCATGTAACCAGAACTGTCTGGTGGTGTCCAGTGAGTTCACTGTGGCACAGCTCCCACCAAAATGGGTTTTAGTAAATTCTTTCTCACCACCCCTAGATCTCTTTTCTCTCCCTCTCCCGATATCACCACCCTTCTGTCCAGATATCACTGACTTCTCTACTTTCTGGCCCTGTAGATTACTTCTACCCTGGAGAATTTAAATATATGTATATGTATATGTATATGTATAATGTATATGTATATGTATATGATGTGTGTGTGCTCATACACACATATATACACATATGTATGGGATTATACAATATAAGGTCTTTCATGACTGAATCACTTCTTTCGATTAGGATATTTGCAAGGCTCATCCAGTTTAGCAGTAACTCGCTCCTGATAATTGTGAAGTGATATTTCACTGTGTAGGCATGCCGTGATTATGAATACTCAGTTTCTTCCTTGCGCCTCCTCCCTTCTCCCTCCTATTTGGCATATCTGGGGATTGAACTTAGGGCCTGAGGCAAGAGCTCTACCCCTGAGCTACATCCCTGGCCCACTCAGCAGTTCTATCGGTGTGTGGCATAGTATTGAGAGGAAGCGGCACACAGGGTTAATGCTACCTGAAATCCATGTGTGAGCACTGAAGAAGACTTGTCTCCTCTCACACTGTGTGAATGACACTTTACCAGTGTAAATGCCACAGCACTTTACAGTTTGTATCCTCAGTGAAACCGGCAAAGCTTAATTTTTTTTTCTTTTTTCTTTTTTTTTTTTTGGAGCTGGGGACCGAACCCAGGGCCTTGTGCTTGCTACCTCTAAGCTAAATCCCCAACCCCTTGTTTTTTGTTTTTAACTTTTTGTTTTGTATTTAATGCACACTTAGGTTCAAGGGACACACATATGTTGCTTTCAGGGGTGTTTTTTCCATGTTCACCTCTGGAGAGGTGTTTGGCTGAGCTGGGGCTTCATCCACTTATCTGAACCCCGAGGAGCTGTTTCATTTGTGTGAAAATGCATCAGGAATTAAGTCCTGTAAGCAACTTTCCCCGCACTTTTGAATTACTTTTTCAGCAGCTTGAAGGGATTATTTTAGTGTAATCTTTATTTTTTAAATTACAGAGAGAGAGAGAGAGAGAGGGAGGAACTACAGGAATTAGTTCTCTCCTATGCTGTGGGCCCTAGGATCTGAACTAAGTTTGTCAGACTTAGCGTCAAGTGCTGAGTCACCTCAGTGGCCCCGAGTGTAAAGTTTCTTATTCGACTGCTGTAGATGTAGCTCAGTGGGTTCAGCATCAACCTAGTGTACAAGAGTCCTGGGTTCAATCCCCAGCCCTGACAAACAGGGGTGGTGGAGGCATACCGTAAGTCTGTCAAATAATCCAAGCCACTCAGGTTAGGACTTCTGGGTCATCTTTCACTTAGCCAATTTGAGGCTCACCTGTGCCATATCAGACCCTATCTCAGAAAAAAAATGCATTTAGATCTTTTGCATTTGTGCAAACTATGACTGCTATGCCCAATGTTTGTAGTGCTAAGAGATTAGCCTGCTGCCTTTAAACACAGTCCATGGTTGGTAAGTGGCTGAGGGGCAATCTTGATGTCTGGTTCTTGGTTTAGGCATGTGCTTAAGTTAAGATTTTGATCTTATTGGGAAAGTGCCTACTGCACAGAGCCACATTTAATAAGAGAGTAGAAAGAGTGCCGTTGGGTTGTCCATCTGACTTTAATGTCCTCAGCTTTTTTTTGATACCTCTTATTCAACTTTTCAAATAAGTTATGCTATAGACAGGGAAGAATCAATCTCTCTCTCTCTCTCTCTCTCTCTCTCTCTCTCTCTCTCCCCCCCCCCATTCCCCTCCTCTCTCTGATACACACACTTTTTCAGTTATAGGGAAAGATAGGTCGTTGAGAGGTTTGATAAACTATCTTCTGCCTCTTCACAAGGCAAACAGGATATTTGCAGCACAGCTTTCAGACATCTGTGTTTGCATACAGCAGTTTTTGACCAACGAGCTAGAACATTTTTGCCTAAAGGCATGTTTGTGGATTAGCCAGGGAAAGTAGGCCAGTAGGAGTCTAAGCTCTTGATTTTAATGATTGGTTTCTAAGCTGGGAAATTAAGGGCATTAGCTGCACATGGTGGGTCACGCTGACTCTGACCTGTTGTCCCTTGGCATCGTCAGGAAGAGGAAAACTCTGCTCTGTTCCTGTGAGCTACAGGGATGATCTACCAGGAGTGAAAGAGAAATGATAATAACTCTGACTGTAATAATCTGGAGAGGGTTTCCGCATCGGTGTCAGTGTTTCCTGCGCGTTCAGGGCACGTCGCATCTTGTGCTGGGCGGAAGAATGCTGATGGCATCGTCCTTCTCTGGGCGCTGTTCCCTTTCCGGAAGCACAGGGGTGGAAATGTGTTCAGGTTTATGCAGTTGTCCTTAAGCAAGCACATCTTCTGTTTCTGATATTCATTCATTCATTCATTCATTCATTGACTCTTGCCATTACCAAGTGCCTTCTAGAAGCTGCTCATGGTACTGGAGTGAGCTTTCCCAGGTACAGCCCTTATGGCATAGGCAATTAGTCAGTAGTAGCATTGTGGACTAGTAGAAGCCATGAAAGGCCATTGCTAAGGGACTTCCTGGACTTCCTCCTGACACAGCCCATCCTCTGCCTCGCAGGACTCTGTCTCACTCCTTGCCTTCCACAGCACCATGAGTTGACAACACAAGCATTTGTTCCTTGCCATGCCTTGAGTTTTGAACTCTTAAAGGATTCACACTCAAAATAGAGCCTCATTTCCTGCCACCATTCCAGAAGCTTCTGATCCTCTGTTTCTCCTTCCTCTGTTTGCCCTTCTCCCCTCCCCACTGAAGGTTTTCCCAAAATGCCTTGGGATTCACTGGGTTTGAAAAGAACAGGGTTACTGGGTGAAAGTCAACAGGGTGTGGGTTTGCAGGTTTGGGACTGAAGGGCTTGCAGATGTGACTACTACCCAGAACTCGCATGCAGTTTTATTTCCCATCTTAGTACTGGGGATCGAGCCACTCTGTGTATCCCCAGCCCCTTTTTTACCATTGTTTTGAAATAGAATTTCACTGCCTTGCTCCAGTGGCCTTGAAGCTCCTTGTAGGCCAAGTAGGCTTTGAACTTGTGATCCTCTGGCCTCGGCCTCTGAAAGTACTGCTAGGCCTGACTGGACTTACTTTCCAGTGCCTGCTAAGGAATTTGGTTTGCACAGGCTTGCTGGCTGTGCTCTGAATGTATTTCAGAATTCGAGTGGCAATGATGCCTTTAAACAGTCTCCTCTAACCCATGACCTTGGTATGTCTTGATTTATCTGGGTCTTCATTCAATATTGCTCCAAAGCTTTGCTTTTCTCTCCAACAGATCTTAAGTATTTTTTGCCAAATCTATTGTGAGGATATCAGTATTCCTTACATATCACATATTTCACTCTTATTTTCAATTACATTTTCTGGAGTTGCTACTATGTAAACAAAATAACATCTCATAAAGAAGAAAGGGAACATGGATGGTTCTTTTATCTCAGAAGGCTCCATTGGAAAAGACATCTATCAATGAGGATCTATTAGAATTGAAAATATAAAAAGCATTCTATAAATAGCCACTCCTTAAGATTTCGTCCAACAGGAATGAAAGCACATGTCTTTCAAGATACATTCATAAACCCATGAGTATTTACAGCTGTATTGTTCACTAGAGTAGAAAGCTGGGGCTAGAGTGACCGACTGCCCACAGATATGGAAATGAGTGAATACATTAGGCACTGCCACACAATGGAAGGTTATGCAGCTGTCACTCTGAAACCCAGCTATTTCAGTGGAGTTGACAAGATTCCAGTGCAGTATTTACTGAGATCACGAGGACACTGTGGAAGTCACACCCTTATGCATAGGGGCACACACACGTCATTTGCACATACAGCAACATTTTAGGGAGACATTCGTACTTACATAAAATTACATTGGATGTACTAACTTGTGAGTGCGGAAGAGGAGGGAGGCTGAAACAGAAACAGAAAAGTGTAGCTTAGACACATCGTTGTTTCGTGGCTTTTATGTCCTGAGCTGGACACTCATCTTAATAATACTGTTTTAATAAAAGAAAGAGAATGTCCCTGAGAGCTGAACCACAGGGTATTCTGAGACAGTGACACAAATAACAAACGTCAATGAATAATTCAAATGCTAGTTATTTTCTACCCTAGTGGGCAGTCTGTGTTTTCCTCAAGGCCAGGGACAGTTTCAGTCTTGTTTCCACACGAAACCAGCTTGCATTTCCTCAGCAAAGTCCAGTCCCAGCACGATGAGGAGGAAGCAGAGACACAGCTATGAGGACACACATGCAGAGGTTTGTATGCATATGTGCACGGGCAAGTGTACCCACACAGGGGATGCACGCATATGTACATACAACGCATGTTCTCCAGCAAACATGAGCACATGGGTGTCTGCTCAATAGCCACTGGATATCAGGGGGTTCTGAAGGATCCGTCATCGTGGTGGGATCAGTCCTTTATGGGTTTTTGTTTTCTTCTGATTTTGGTTGTTTGAGAACAGGCTGACTTTGTGATCCTCCTGCCTCAACATCCTGACCCTGCTCAGTCTTTTGCTCTGAAGAGACTCGGGGTTACTTCTTTCATTTAACATCCCACAGGATGAGGTCCAGAGTGAGGCCCAGATACAACAAAGAGACTTAGCCAAGGTCACATGACTGACTCTTTCAAAGCTGAGCAGGAGACCATAGCCCTGGGTCTCGTGAACCCCAGTTCCAAAGTAGAGAGTCAACACAGTCCACATACTAGGGATGAAGGCATGCAGAATCCTTTCAGAGGTAATGGAACTGCATGGATACATACTGACACGTGCCTGCACATATGGGGTTCTGGGTCAAGGTTATATGAGTACATTTTGTCCTCTGGTGCAATGGGCCGATTCCGTCTCAGTTGGTGAGATGGGGTATTGCAGGTAAACCTGTGTGCTAACCTCACACCCTTGCCTGACAGATAGTTAATAAACAGTAATTATGGATGTGTGCATGGGAGGGGTTTGGGCAAGGGAGATAGATGCCCTTCTGTGCTTGGTGGACACACCCTGTTATGCGGAGGGAGTGTGCTCAAGAGGCCTCAGGGTGTCTGTCTTGAGTGAATGATTACTTTGATTCTTCTTTCTGGTGGCTTAGTGAACTGTGCCATCCAAAAGGCTGTGGTGGTGGTTTCCAGTCTGTATTTTGGCAACATTCTGGTTCTTCTTTACCAAGAAATAAAGTGTGTTTATTATTGAAGCATTGTTGTGCATTTTCAAGAGCTTTCTATCTGGAGTTCCTCTTTGTGGAGTAAATTATCAGTGATTGTCTTTTGTTGATAATCATGTGACAGGCACTATGCTAGGAGCCAAGAATTCAGACAGGACAGAAGCTCATGGCAGAGGTGTGGTCATGCAACTCTCAAAGGGTGACCATTGAGTTTTCTTTAAAAACGTGTGTGTGTGTGTGTGTGTGTACGCACGTGTATGGGTGCCACCTTACCTAACATGGGTGCAGGAAACTGAACTCCAGTCCTCTGTAAGAGCAGCAGGTGCTTTTAATTGCTGAGATATATTTCCGACCCCTCAAATAGGGAGTTTTTAAGAGCAAAAAGAAGTTGGTGTATACAAGGCAGACATGTGGAGTGAAGAGATTATGGAAGGCTTCTCAGAAGAGGTGACAACTAGGGGCTTGTATGGTGGGTATGAATTTTTGGGCAGCTAGGAGGGCCTTGGAGAAGATGGGTGTTACAATAAAGAGGTCACAGAACAAAGTCCTGGAATATAGCCTGGGTGGCTGTGGAGGGACAGGGGTACTTGGAAACAGAGAGAGAGAGAGAGAGAGAGAGAGAGAGAGAGAGAGAGAGAGAGAGAGAGAGAGAGTGTGTGTGAGTGTGTGTGTGTGTGTGTGTGTTGCCATGGGAATCTGGAAGCCTGGCTGCAAGCGTGGGCTAGGAGATATCCTCATGGGTTTTGTCTACCACATTGGAGTTTACCTGTCCCACAAAGGTACTTGTGTACATCACAGACTGAATGTGACTGCAGACTGGGTCTATGGAACCTGGCCAGAGATACGGATGTTTTTACCGACACAAATCAAAGCATACACAGCCAGTTAATATGCTTGTAGTTCTGTAAGGCAGCCTAGAATGGTTTGCCATGGCTTAGATAATCAGCAAGAATGGGAGATGTTTGACTGGCCTTTTCTGGGCTGATGATATCTTTTTCCTCACAGGTGATACTCTCTGGAATCATTGGACTGACAACTTGGAAAAGGCCCATGATACTGCTGGTATGTACTGGTCACATGATGCTACTCTGTAACATGAAGCCCATCTAAGCAAACTGTTGAAAATTTTAAAATCCTTGTTCAAAATAAGTTGACAGTAGATACTTCAGAAGTAAACGTTCCTAGCTGGGTGGCGGCAGCACGGGCCTTTAATCTCAGTACTCAGGAGGCAGAGGCAGGTGAATCTCTTGAGTCTGAGGACAGCCTGGGTCTACAGAGCAAGTTACAGGGAAGTCAGAGAGGGTGACACAGAGAAACCCTGTCTCAGGAAAACAAAAAACACAACAGAAACCCCACAAATAAATACATAAGCAGTAAATGTCTAATGAAATAGACATTTCATTGTAATAATAATGAAAGATGATAATCTTAATGTTTAATCTGCTTTATCTGTATATACATCTAGAATATATATATGCATAATATATGTTATACACACACACACACACACACACACACGCACACACACACACAAAACCGACCCTTCCCCCCAATATCTCCTCACTATGGATGCAAAAGTGGAGGGAACAATAGAACCAATTCCCTGTACCTACTCCCCAGCTCTTAGCCTAACCTCCCACACATTCTGCCTTCTTCCTCCTTTGTCACAAGCAAATCCCATTCATTAACCACAAACGTTACTTTTTGTTAGAATTGTTTGGTTGGACAACTTCATAATTTTGTTCCTGAGATCTGTTACATTGTCTCCTTAGTCCACAAATGTTAATTTTTTTAATAATGTAGACTTTATCAGTTTTCTGTGGTAGAACTAAAATTAATGTTCCAACACGAACCATTTTCCCGTGCCCAGTGGCAGTGCAAATGATCAGAACCTTTGTCCTGTCCTTTGCTTTTGCCTGTTATGGGAGTTTAGGAGACGGCGACAATAGACAGACAGACAGACAGACAGCAGTGGAGTCTGTGTACCTGCCAAGTTGAAAATAGAGTTTAGGAAATTTGATTTGCACAGAAGAGTATGCGATATCTTATACATGGTGGCTTTTCTTCTTGCTTTCCTTTCACATCTCTTGATACAGGACTTAATTATTTCCAGAAGTCACTTTCAAAGTTGGTTTTGTTTTATGGGTGGAGGCTAGAAGATAACCTTAGTGTCATCCTTAAGAACCTGGAGCTAACCACTTCGGCTAGGGTGGTCGGCCAGTGAGAGCCAGGCATCCTCCTGTTTCCCCTTCCCAGCACATGACACCATGCTCAGCATCTTTACTTGGGTTCTGGGGACCAAATTCAGGTCTTCATGCTTGCAGAACAAGCATTTTACTGGCTGGGCTCTCTCTCCAACCCCAAGAGTCACTTCAGACACACAGGATTGGCTGTGGGAAGCTCTTACAGTTCCATTCCATGAGGAGACCATACGATGCAGGACAGATGGGTCAGAGTCGTGGGTCCCCACGCTGCTTACAGAATCTTGAGCTCCAACCTGTCCCCAGCTCCTCAAGGAACACAGGCAAAATTTTGCAACGCCATTATTTAGTGCATTTTGGAAACACCTTTAAAATATTGGAAGGGGTAAGTTGTTGGTGTGGCATTTAATATGTTGGAAAGCAGGACAAGAGGGAAGGTGGCCTTGGGTGAACCCACGGCTAGTAGCTGAGGAGTGTTTTACTGCCCTGTATGGGGTTAGTCTCTGTAGGGAGAGTTTAGATGGGTGGCGTTCTGTGTTGGTATTTGGCTTCGCGGTATTGTTGGTTATTTGGGCAATATTAAAGAACTTAAAATATTTTTAAGTATTTTATTAATATTTAATTGATAATTTATTAATACTTAAAGTATTAAAGTGAATGAGGATAAAAAAATCTCCCCTGATGTTTGTATTCTAAAATTTCAAAGTGACAAAAAGAATATGAGTAAGTCTACATTTGAAGGCATCCACTCCTGGACACTCAAATATATATATATATACATATATATATGTGTGTGTGTGTGTGTGTGTGTATAGGTGAAAATTACATTATATTTTATTGTACCATTGTACCTAGTTTAGGGGCCTTGGAGTTGTCATGAAGACCTGCCTTTGAATATCTAGTACCCATGTACAAAAGCCGTGCATGGCTGTGCCTGCCAGTGCCAGCCTATGCATGCCTGTGATACAACATTGGGCAGATATAGGCGGATTCTGTGAATTTATTGATCAATACAGCCTCACCAGAATGATGAGCTTCTTGTTCACTGAGAGACCCTGGTCAAAGCATTCCATTAGAGAGTCATAGTGGGAGTCCCCCTGTCCTACTGTGGCTTCCATATATCTACACATGGATACACGCACTGACAACCACATATGTGCCCCACACATATGTGCTATATACAGAACATGCATAGCACTCAGGAATGTTATAACTAGTGTGTGTATACTGTCTTATGTCCTGCCCTTTCAGATCACTGTGAATTAGTATTAGTTAATACTGTTTCTGCATTTGCCACTCATTATTGCTGAACGGTCTGCTACTATATTTGTATTCTGTCATTAATTTTTGTCATATGGCTGGGCATTTGAGCTGTTATATTGTAGTGGCAGGATATTGGGTGAAGAGTGTCATTGTGCCAGCTAGTTTTTTTTTTTGTTTGTTTGTTTGTTTGTTTTGGGAGCTGAGGACTGAACCCAGGGCCTTGCACTTGCTAGGCAAGTGCTCTACCACTGAGCTAAATCCCCAACCCCCAGCTAGTTTTTTTGGACAATGTGATATAAGCAAGTGGTGTCTGGAAAGAGGGGAATTTAATTGAGAGGGTGTTTCCTTCAGGTTGTTTGTGGGGTATTTTCTTGATTGATAACTGGTGAGGGAGGGTTTATCTCCCTGTGGGCGGTGCCACTCCTGCGTACAGGTGGTTCTAGTGCTATAGAAAGTAGTAAGTAAGACATGAGAGCCAAAGCAGTAAGCAATATTCCTTCATGGGCTCTGCTCCAATTCCTGCTTCCAGGTTCCTGTCCTGGCTTCCCTCAGTGATAGGATGTGACCTGAGGGTTGTGAGCTGAGATAAATGCTTTCTTCTAGGTGCTTTCGGTCAGCATTTCGCCAGAGAAACAAGTGAACTAGACAAGTTGTAAAATATTAATCAACGTGAACTTCAAACAAACCGTATTTCAGGGCTTGTACTAGGCAAGGCTGAGACTTTCAGTTAAGTCTCAGTCACGATGCTGCATGAAAACCCTGGTTTATGTGCATCTTAGTAAGACAGTGTTGTAGCCAGGTGTGGTGATGCATGCCGGGAAAACCAGCACATTAGAGGCCGAGGCAGGCTGTGGAGAATTGAAGGCCAGTCTGTACTACACAGAAGGCCTCATCTCAAACAGAAACAACAATACAAACAAATAAACAAAAACAGTGACTGAGAGCTGGCTCAGTTTGCTTGCAAAGGATTCAACTTCATTTCCCAACCACATCAGGTGGTTCACAGCTGCCAGGAACACCAGCCTCAGGGGGTCTGATACCCCCTTTGCCCTCTGAAGGTCCACATGCACACATATGTACACATCACACACACACACTCACGCACACACACACACAGGCACACACGCACATGAGTGTGAGTACACACACACACACACACACACACACACACACAAGATGTGCATTAAATATATTATTTTAAGAAATGAAAACAGTGTGTGCAGAGAGAAACTGGCAGTGCCTGTCAGTTGTGCCTGGCTCTTTTGGAGCTGTTTTTCTGAATTGAGAAGATAATTTCGTGATACGGGCGTTACTCCCCCACCCCCGCTTGGGTGTGTATTTCACCACTCCCTCCCTCCCTCCTTTCCTTCCTCTCTGGGTTTCCCAGCCTCCCCTCCCTTGCTTCCTGAGGGTTGGAATGTGCCAGAGGCCAATGTAGGGAAGAGGCCTTGTTGCATTTGAGAAGCCAGTGGGGCCTTTTGTTGTAGTTTTTGTTTTGTTTTGTTTTGTTTTGGTTTGGTTTTCAAGGCATGGTCTCATGCATCCCTTAGCCTTGAACTTTCATATGTAACTGAGACTGGCCTTGTTCTCTGCACCCTCCTGTCCCTAAGCCCCAGTACTGGGATTTCAGGGATGCTTCAGTGCACCTGGGGCATTGTTTTGCAGATCTGGGCTCAGCCGCCTGGGTTTGGCACCTCCTGGCTTCACCTCCCCTTCACATACTGGGCACTGCCCGCCTTGGTCTTTCTTCCTCTAGCCCAGTGTTTAGCTGCCGCCTCCCTTGGCTCTCAGCTCAGCAGCCACACCCTCAGGTGGCACTTGCCTCAGCTACCCCAGTGACTGGTTTCCACTCTCCAGAATCGAGTGTGGTGTCCTAGCCAAGGCCACTGAGGGGGTCTGCTTAGCCTGGGGAGTGGGTGCTTTGTTCCCTTGGCCCCCATCCAGCCCCTTGTGAGACCAGCCGGGAACACGTGAGCATTCCTTTGTAAGAAGCAGCCCTTTTGTGTGCCCTCTTCTGATTGTGACCACGATTACTTCAGGTTGCCGATCAGCTTGAACAAAGGTTGGTCGGTTTGCCCCAGTTCCTTCAAACTCAGGTTTTCATGGAAACCCAGAGCTTCATTCGTTGGCTACTCTTCTTATATCAGCAGAGCACTCACATGTCCAGCACAATGCTGCTGCTGCCGAATAGGTTTTAAGTACTTGTAGTTGTCACTAGGGTAAAGCGTATGCCTTTGTGTATCAGTCTAGGGTGAGTATTTTGCACAAAAGGCTGACATTTTCCATGTTTAAAGTATATTCTTATTTTTTCTGCTGCTTATTCCCTTTTGATTTTAACAAAATGTTTTGAAATTGCCTCAAAGATTAGACAGGCTCTGTTCTAGAAATGGCCTCAAAAACTGTCATGGGCAGGCACCTCAGTTAGTATAGGGAATTGTCTTACTGACATCCTTTTCCTTGGTGGCGCGTTAGTAAGAGTCACTGCTATGAAAGTCCAGCTGCCCACCATAGTTTTGGTTGCGTATGGAGTGGTAATTGGAAATGTTGCTACTTTCTTGTTGGTTTGGAATAGATGGGATGCGTGTGACCTTCACAGCGGTGTAAGGGAAGCTCTGCTCACTAATGTAACAAATGAAGACTCAGGGCCAGGGGGCTGGTTCCAGTCATGACCTGACTTGATCCTCAGGACTCATATGATAGAAGGAGAGAACAAACTCCTACAAGTTGCCCTCTGACCTCCATATGCATGCTGTGGTATACACCCCAATAAACAAACAAATAAACAAATGTATGTCCTGTGTCCCGTGTAGTTATTTATTTATTTATTTTAACAAGTCCCATTATATAACCCTGGTGGCCTTGGAACTCACCACGTAGACTGGGTTGCCTTGAACTCACAGAGATCTGCCTGCTTCTGGCTTCTGCATACTGGGATTAAAGGCCTGTGCCGTCGTGCCCAGCAGGTTCCATTAGTTGATTCGTACTTGTAGGTGTCCTAGGTTATACCTCACAGCAAGGATAGGAAATGGTAACTACAGTGTCTATTTAAAAGTGATCCATTGACTTCTCCAACTTCATTATTAGAGTGGTTAGAACAAAATGGCTTAGACATTTCTCCCTTCGTTTGCTCTAGATAAGGTAGGCTGGGGAGGTGGCTCTGTTCCACAGCCCTCTGAGACCCAGGGGCCCCTCATCTGTTGTGAGAGTCATGGGAGACTTACATACTTTGTCTGAGGACTAACCGCCAAGACTGGTTAGCTATAAAGAGCCACGCTTCCTGATGACCTGAAGAATGGGAGTCTAAGCCATCACATGCAGTTGAGGATTCTCTGCATGCGGACGAGATGAGCCACGGGGCTCTTAGGTCCTGTGTAGGCTGGTGCATTCAAAGGCGACTATGGCTGACCGTAATTTGGAACGAGCCCTTATTATTTCACAGTGCACGAGCCCTAGCTTTAATGCTGACACATTACCACTAATTATTAGGTATCTGTGAGGCAATCTTTTAATTTATGTGTCTGTGAAATAGGTGCTTTAATTCAGAACAATATTTTGAGTCCTTCCTACTGTACTATTAGAGATTTCCAGAACCCTCCCTAGTTATTTTGATGATATTTTAATTTCAGAGGGGGATTGTAACCTCCCTTTGTATAAGTTGTAATTCAGTGACTATATACTCTTCCGTCATTTGCTTGTTCTCTTTCCCTCTCTTTCTCTCCCTCCCTCCCTCCCTCCCTTCTTGTTGTTTTGAGATAGAACATCATATATCCCAGACTGACCTTGCAGTCATATAACTAAAGATGACTTTAAACTTCTGGCCCTCCTGCCCCCTTTCTGGATCCTAGGACGATAGGCACAGGCTTCCATGCATGGTTTTATTAGGTGCTGGACATTGAATCTAGGTCTTCTGCACACTAGGGAAGCATCTGCCAAGTGGGTTGCATTCCTAATGCCTCCTTCTGTGTTTGAAGGCATAAAAATGTCTGGGTAGCTGGGTATGGTGGTGCTCAATTATAATCTCAGCTACTTGATAGGCTGAGGCAAAGAATTACAAGTTTGAGGCAGATACGGGGAACTTAGTAAGGTTCTGTCTCAAAAACAAAGCTAGATATGTAGCTGAAGGGTAGAGTGCTTGCCTATCAGGCTTTAGTTCCAGTACCCCCATAACACACACACACACACACACACACACACACACACACACACACACACACACATAGATACACAGACACACACAGGCATACACACAGACACCCCCACACAGACACACACACACACAGACACACACACATACACATAGACACACACAATACTCACACAGACACATGCACATACAGAGACACACACACAGACACACACATGCACAGACACACACATGCACATACAGAGACACACACACACACACACACATACTCCACATGCATGCCCTTCAACACTCCAGAGTTGGGGTCTCCACATTTGTGAGTCCTGTGAGAAGCAGAACTTGCTCTAGCAGTGGTGGTTCTAGGGCCACACACTTTCACTTTTGAGCATCAGCAGCCCTGGATGAGGCTGTGTCTCAGTCACTGATTGGAATGTATGCTGGGGATATCCATGTAGAACGGCCAGTACGCCTTAGAATCCATGAGGTGAGGGAGGCAGCAGTGCAAAGGTTGATTTTCCTACATGACCTTCACAGAGGCCCCAGCACTCACCCTTGGCTCCGTCTCAGGTTCCTGTGGGTTTTGTGAGCCACCTGATAGCCATGCAAGGAATGCCCTCTTTGCTTAAGAAGCTGAATTAGCTTCTCCTGTTAGGAGCATAATTACGAACTCTGACTATGACAGTGATTTTTTCCCTCATAAATTCAATTGAATACACACACACACACACACACACACACACACACACACACACACACACACCTAAACATACAACAGGTATGTGCACATATATATGCAGATCTGTTTTAAAGCACTAGATATTTATGGTAACTCAATGATAAGCAGGAGGTCCAGGGGTGCTGATACTGGACAATACCATTGTAGGTGTCTTGCTCAGGTGGGGTAGGCTGGATCAGGGGTGTAAAGGTTTGGGTGGTCACGGCAAGGGGTTGAACCATAAAGGTGCCTTAGGGTGCCTGTTAGAGTCCTTTAGAATGGGTTGTGTGTGTTGCTGGGTATTTTGCTCACTATTGGAGGATCCAGGTCTGTACTGGGTTCCCTAATTCGTGGTGAAAGTCTGGGCATGGTCGCTCACCTCTATGAGACTGAGTCCCATATATTTGGCATCTCTCTCTATCTGTAATTATTTTATCTGTCTGCATTAAAAATACACTCCCGTGGCATTGTATAAATTACAAAGTGCCTTCTAAACAGGGGATGCAATGTTTAAGCGTCACCGTCAACTGACTGGGCTTAGAATCATCTAGAAGATTGAGGTATAGCTTGGGAGGCTCAAGAGGGTGTCTCCAGAGGATTAATTATGTGGGGAGGACACAGCCTAAATGTGGGTAGCAGCAACTTGACACAAGCTAGAGTCATCTGGGAAGCTGGAATCTGACTGAGAAAATGCCTCAAGTTGATCTGTAGACAGGTCAGGGGAGGGATTTTCTTGATTAATGATCGATATAGGAGGATCCAGCAAACCATGGGCAATGACACTCTGGGCAGGTATTTCTGCATGCTGTGAGAAAGATGGCCGAACGTGAGCTGAGGAGAAAGGCAGAAAGAGCGTGTGTTCCTCATGCTCTCTGTTTCAGTTCCTGCTCAGAGTTCTTGTTGTTGTTCTTCTTTTTAATTAAAATTTATTTTTTTATTTTTTTTTAATTTTTTTATTTTTTATTTATTTATTTATTTTTTTGGAGCTGGGGACCGAACCCAGGGCCTTGCGCTTGCTAGGCAAGCGCTCTACCACTGAGCTAAATCCCCAACCCCAAAATTTCTTTTTTTATTGAAAATAGATTTTTTTCATATAATATATCCTGGTTATGGTTTCCATTTTCTGTACTCCGTCCTGCTCTTCCCCAGTTCTCCTCCCTCTCCTTTTCTATCTCTCATTAGAAAACAAATAGGCTTCTAAGTGATAATAATAAAATAAAACAAAATGGAATACATCGAAATTAGACAAAACAAACACAAGGAAAAGGACCCAAGAAAAGGCACAAGAGTCAGAGATCCACTCATCCACACGCCCAGGAATCCCACAGAAACACTAAACTAGAAAGCCACAGAGGTCAAGACACAGACCCGTGCAGGCCCTGTGCATACCGAGTCTCTGGAGTTCCTATGAGCTTGGCTCATGTTTATGTTTAAGGTAGACTGCTGCCCATCTTCCTGAGGAACTGCGACACTAATTGCCGTAGTGGCTGTCCAGGTTTGCGCTCCCACCAGCAATGGATGAGTGTTGCCCTCACTCCACACCCTCGCCAGCACGAGCTGTCACCTTTTCTAATCGATCTTAGCCATTCTGACAGGTGTCAGATGAACGGCTAAGGATGCTGACCATTTCCTCAAGTGTTTCTTAGCCATCTGACTGTCCTCTTCTGAAAGTTCTGTATAGATATTTACCCCATTTTTAAATTAGGTTATTTATTTAATTTTTTTGATACCTAGCTTTTTGTGTCTCTCTGTGTGTTCCTTATGTATTTTGGGTAGTAGCTCTCTAACTGCACGAGTAGTTGGTAAAAATTCTTGTCCCATTCTGAAGGCTGCCACGTTGTCTGTGTTCTTTCCCATGCGTTTCTGTTTTATTGGAATCTATTTATTAATTCTTGATTTTAGTGCTCGTGCACTGTACTCCGTTCAGAAAGTTTTCCTGTGCCAATCAGTTCAAGACGGTCACTCATTTTCTCGTCTATCAGGGTCAGTGTATCTGGTTTTATATTGAGGCCTTTGATCCATTTGGAATTGAGTTTTGTGTGTGGTGGTACGTGTGGATAGGTTTTGGATTCTTCTGCATGCAGACATTCAGTTTGACTAGCGCCATTTGTTGAAGGCACTTTACCCTTTATGTGTATTTCTGGCTTACTTATAGAAAAAAGAAACCAGGAGCCCATAGGTGTGTAGATTTATGTGTAGGTGTTCAACTTGATTCCATTGATCAATATGCCTGTGTTCTGCCAATACCGTGCTATTTTTATTACTGTAGCTCTATAGTACAATTTGAAATCACGCTTCTGATGCTTTCAACAGTTCTTTCATTAGTCACGGTTATCTATCTTGGGTTGTTTGTGCTTCCATATAAATCTGAAGATTGTTCTTTCAAGATCTGTGAAGAATTGCACTGGAAATTTGATGTGGATGGCACTGAGTCTGTAGATGGCTTTTGGTAGGGGGGCCGGTTTTACGACATTAATCCTGCTGATCCACGAGCATGGGAGATTGTTCTACCTTCTGACGTCTTTGGTTTCTTAAAGTTTTTATCATACAAGTCTTTTAATTATTTGTTTAGAGTTAGCCCAAAATCTTTTATTGTTTCTTCTATTCACGATAGAAAGCTGTTGCTTCCCTGATTTTTCTCAGTCCATTTGTCATTTGGATACAGGATACGAGTGTCTTTGTGGGTTAATTTTGTATCCAGCTACTTTGTTGAAAATGTTTCCCAGTAGAATTTTAGGGTTACTTATGTATATTATCATATCATCACCAAATAAAGATACTTTGGCCTCTTCCTTTCCATCTTGTATCCCCTTCGTCTCCTTCGGGTGTCTCATAGCTCTAGGTAAGACTTTAAGTACTATATTGAATAGATTTGGAGGGAGTAGACAACCTTGTCATATTTCTGATTTTAGTAGAATTGATTCGAGTTTCTGTCTATTGATATTGGCTAGGGGCTTGAAGTAGACTACCTTTATTGTATTGGGTTAGTCCCTTGTATCCCTAATCTCTCCAGGACTTTTATCATGAAGGAGTATCATGTTGGTTTTTTTTTTTTTTTTTCGGAGCTGGGGACCGAACCCAGGGCCTTGCGCTTCCTAGGCAAGTGCTCTACCACTGAGCTAAATCCCCAACCCCATCATGTTGGGTTTTTGTCAAAGATCTTTTCTGCAACTAAGGAGATGATCATGTGGGTTTTGTCTTATAGTTTGTTTTAGTAGTGAGTTAGTAAGCATTCTGTTGGTGGTCAGATTGGCTGAAGAATGTGATTTTGGTGTTTTGATGTTTGTTAAGGCTTGGTATGTTTCAGTTTGCATTCAGTTTGGGAGAAAGTTCCATGAAGTACTGAGAAGCAGATACATTCTCTTTCCCCCTTGCAGCTTTTAGTATTTCTCTTTGTTCTGCATTTTAGCATTTTGAGTATTATGTTTTGTGGAGAATTTTTTTCTGGTCCAGTCTATTTGGTGTTCTGTGTGCTTCTTGTACTTTGATAGGCATCTCCTTCTTTAGGTTAGGGAACGTCTATGATTTTGTTGAGAACATTTTCTGTGCCTTTGACCTGGGTTTCTTCTCCTTCCTCTATTTCTATTATTCTTAGATTTGGTCTTTTTGTAGTGTCCCAGATTTCCTGGATATTTTGTGCCTGGATTTTTTTTTTTTTAGATTTAATATTTTCTTTGACTGAGCTATCCATTTCTTTTACTTAGTCTTCGATGCCTGAGATTCTCTCTTCTGTCTCCTGTGTCCTGCTGGCGAGGCTTGCCTCTGAGGTTCCTGTTTGAGTTCCTAAGTTTTTCATTTCCAGATTTCCCTTAGTTTGGGTTTTTGTTACTTATTCTATTTCCATGTTCAGGTCTTGAACTGTTTTATTCATTTCCTCTTACTACTTATGTTTTCATAGATTTCTTTAAAGGATTTATTAGTTCCCTCTTTCGAGACCCCTATAATGTGCACAAAGTCCAATTTAGCATCTTTTTCTTGTAACTAAGCTATTTGTAATTCTCAGGCTCTGCTGTGGTGGGCTGCTGGGCTCTAGTGGAGACATGTTATTCTGGCTGTTGTTGATTATGATTTTACACTGACATTTAGGCACCTGGGTTTGAAGAAATTATAATTCTAGGTGCCGATATTAGTTCTTGTGTTTGTTGGGTGGGTGTTTTGTTCCTTGGTTTCTGTTGCCCTCTTTGGTTCCTAGGAATGTGTGGAGAGTATGGTGGCTGTGTTTCCTGGTAGAAAAGTCTTCTGAGGTCATGATAGGTGTGGCTACTGGGGGTTCCAGGTAAAATGTGTTTCTATGTATTGGGAGTGACACTTAGAAGTGAGAGAAGGGCACTGAGTAGGTCCACAGGAGGGACAAAGGCAGGGTCTTCCACTGGGACTGCTTAGTTCCTTGGGAATGGGGGCAGTGAGTGAGGAGAGGCCACAGCATGTGGTCTGCTGGGGATGAGGCTGGGGAGTGGATGGGGGAGTGGACTTAGAGGGAGAGGTGACATCATCAGTTAGCCTACCTGCTTCTCTGGTCAGAGTGCTGCTTTGAGTTCTTGTTTCCCCTCAGTGAAGGCCTGTGATCGGGGACCTGTAAGCCAAATAAACCCTTTCTGCTCCAAGTTGCTTCTAGTAATGGTCTTTATCTCAGCAATAGAAATTAAACTAAGACAGCAATAAGAAAAGTGACAAATACAAGGGGGGAAATCTACTTTCACCTTTCAAAAGGGCATGTTAGTGGTCTTGTTCATTTTTAAAATAAAGGCCAGGGATGTGTATATTCCTTCTAGCACTCAGATCTGATGGTGTGCGCCTCAGTTAACCCTGTAAACTCCCATGGCCTTTGAGCTAATCCACACCCCTCTCCCCTCCCACTTTCTAAAGTACTTTTTATTTCTTCTTTTATAGTATTCAATTATACTATATACTTCTATGTCTAGTTCCTTCAGGTTGCCTGATCTCTTTTGGCTGTGCTTTTTATAAGAATAAATTAGCCACTTTCCTTCCTTCCTTCATCACATCCCCCAGTTCTTGATGATAACACCATTACTATTATATTATCATAATCCTGACATTTTCTTTTTGAGTCTGTTACAGCATCCAGATCTTGCCCGTTGCTGTTGCTACTACAGAGAAACAGCCATGGCATCCCCAGTGTGTTTATACTGTGTGTTTACTCGGTGTGTTTACACTGTGAATGCTTCTGTCTTAGGGAGTTAGAAACAGATTCTTTGTATCACGGTCACCTGAGGCCTCCCTAGGAGCGATTCTCAATGCTCCCACATCCTAGACTGCCTTAGATGATCTAAGCAGGGCTTGCAAAACTGAAACCCTGATTTGCAGCCCTTAGCTGATCTCTGTCCCCATGGCCTATAAAAAGATTAGGGCTTAAAGAGGCAAATGTTTTAGAGAACGTCACTGGATTGTGGTGGCATTATGAGTTCCTGCTCCCCTCAGGGGTACTTAGAGATAAGTACTTGGAGACCTGATATGGGTCCCTTGTTGTTTGACTGTGCCAGCATTGTGCCTAAAATGGCTGCTTGGAGTGCCCCGTGGTCTCCATTGTGATACAGCTGTGTATTCACAGTCCAGGCTCCAGCTGAATGCTTGTAGCTGGCCGGATGGACCTGCAGGAGAATGTTGGCTCTAAGGAGCGGGGAGACCACAGGGAAAGAGGCTGGGCTTGCACTGCTGATGGCAAGTCAGGGCCTTGGCAGAAGGTATCCCAGAGGAGCCAACGGGGGCTTCCTTGGTGGAGAGTCCCCAGATGTGCTAAGATTGAACCTAATCTTTAAATGACTAATAATAAGACATTAGCAGTCACAGCTCCAGCTAGATGGCAAGCTGAGAAGCAGACACAAGACACAGGAGGCAGGACATACTGCATTTGTCCCTTGCCCTTCCCATGTGGCCATGCTTGATGTGTCGTATTCTATGTCACTAGAGGTTCTAAATGACCCTTAGCTTTCTCGTGTGAACAAAACAAGACATCTCACCTTAGGTATGTACCTGCCTCTCTTTCTTTCTTTCTTTCTTTCTTTCTTTTTTTTTAAAGATTTATTTATTTATTTATTTATTTATTTATTTATTTATTTATTTATTTATAAGTATGCTGTAACTGTCTTCAGACATACCAGAAGAGGGCATTGATGGTTGTAAGCCACCATGTGGTTGCTGGGAATTGAACTCAGGACCTCTGGAAGAGCAGTCAGTGCTCTTAACCACTGAGCCATCTCTGCAGCCCTCATTCTTTTTCTTAAGTATGGTTTACTGTGATGTAGTTGACGTACATGAATTTTACTTGTCTGAAGGTCTCAAGTGGTTTGTACAGTTGCTGTCAGTTGTCAGTTGCTGCTGTCAGTTGCTGTCACCTCGTGTCCTTTAGAAGTCACTTCCCACTTTTCTGTCATACCTTCAGTCCTATAAAACCACTAATACTCTTTCTGTCTTTGGATATGCTTACTGTGGGCATTCCAGATAAATATAATCATATGATAGGAGGTCATTTTGGACTGATGGTTTTTACCTGGTAACATTTTAGCACAATATTTCGGAGGCTTTTTTTTTGGTCCTAAAGTGTTAGTACTTCCCCCTTTATCTTTCCTGAATAATATTCCCTTGCATGGTCATAGTGTATTTTGTTTATTTCTTCATTGGTTTACAGACATTTCTACTTTAGGCTATTGTGGGTAATATGGTTGGGATATGAGGCACTTCTTAAATGGCTCATGCTTGGGGATTTGGGTCCTCAGCTGGCGGAGGTTCTGGAACCTTTAGGAGAAGTGAGTCACAGGCGGTACATCTTCAGAGGACGTGTCTCGAGTCATCTCTTCTTACTTATCTCTGTCTGCTGTGACATGAGTGGCCTCTGTCACATGTTTCTGCAGCACTATGGACTGTAGACTAGCACCCCGAAACTCTGAGCCTTATAACTCCCACCATTTTGTTTGTGCCAGGTGGTCTGTCATAATAATATAAAAGCAACAGAACGAACCTGCTGTGATCAGTAGTGTGTGCTGTTTTATTTTCTTTATTGATAGGCGCTCGTGCAGCTCAGGCTGGCTTGAACTCTGTGTAGCTGACGGCAACCTTGAATTTTTTTTTAAACTTGTTTCCAGTTCCCTCAAGCACATGCCACAGAATGGACTTGCTGGGTTAATCCATGTTTCCTCTCGGCCCCCTTATTGCCTGACCTAAGAAATTCTTACGTCAGCCAAAGTCATGAAGATGTACTTCTGTTAAAAAAGCACGTTTACTTTCATGCCTGCGTGAGGTCATGGGTGGCATGTGAGGTCACAGGTGGCCTGTGGAGGTCAGGGGGCATTGGGTCCCCTGCAGGAGTTACAGTTGGTTGTGAGCTCTCTGATGTGTGTGCTGGGAACCGGACCCAGGTCCTCCGGCAGAGCAGTAATCACTCTTAATCTCATAGCCATCTCTCCAGTCCCTTCTATGTTTTTCAAATTAGAGCTTTATTGTTTTAGTTTTATTCTTAGGTCTGGGATCTAGTCTGTCACATGTGTTTTGCATAAAGCATCAGGCAGACATTCACATCTGTTCTTTTGCATGTCTGTTTTGGCCCATAGTTGGAGAGGATACATTGTCATGATTGGGAAGTGGTAGTGGGGACATGAGGTGGGTGTCACACCCCACTGTGAGAGACTGCAGTTAGGGAGCAGAGGGAGATGAATGTTTGCTCTCAGGTCACTGTCCCCTTCCTCTTTAATCTGCAATGGACCCCAGCCTGTTCATTGGTGATGCCTGTTTTCAGGATAATTCCTCCTCCTCCTCAGCTAAACCTGTATAGAAATGTCCCAGCAGAGATGAGTCCTCTAGGTTATTCTCAGTCCAGCCCAGTTGGCAGTAATGGTACCATTACGTCTATTGAATTATCCTTGAACTTTTGTTAAAAGTTTCTTGGCTCTGGGATTGGAGATGTAGTTCGGTTGGTAAGTGCCTTCCTAGCATGCCCTAAATCTGGGTGTGATTTCCAGAATCATGTAGACTGGGCATTGTGGTGCATGCCTGTGGGTCTATCCCTGGAGAGGTGGAGGCAGGAGGATCAGAAATTCAAGATCAGCCTTCGCTACATAGAGAGTTGAGCCAGCATGGGCTACATGAAACTAAGTCTCTCTCTGGCCATACACTGATTGTAAATGTGAGGTTTATGTATTCAGTTCCTTGACACGCTTTTCTTCTATTTGAGTTACTTCCCCAAAGTTGCAAAGGTATGTCCCAGGGAGAGTATTCTCTCTTTCAACATTTTGAATTGTCAGTGAGCCTCTTTTAGTGAAAACTGAAATGTTCCTGTCACCTGAAGAGAAAATAGAGTGGCAGTGTGTAAACTGATGATTAATATTCTTTACATATTAATTAATGCTGGAAAATAATATGGCAGCTGCTGTTCCTTAACCAGCTAGTTCTCCAAATCGCCACACAGAGACCTTTTAATATTTCAAAACTTAGGCTTTAGCTGGGCAGACTGTCAACTAGTTCACCTAAGTTAACCCAACCAGCTAGTCCCATCTGGCCACGTGGACAGCCATACCTTCCAGGCCTGTGACCGTATCGGTCTCTTCCCATGTCTCCTGGCAAAAGAACATTTCTCCTTCTTCTCCCCAGAATTCCCTTTTCCCTCCCAGGAAGCTTTACTTCCTAATTCCTGCCCAGCTTATTGGCCATGAGATTTTTCTTAAAGCCAATCAGAGAATGCCTTAGGTAGGTGAGGAAGGACAGAGATATAACTTCACGTGGCATATCCTAACAGCAGTGAGCACTTAACTTGAAGGTGCATCTTTAAGAAAACAAAACGAATTTTTCACTATTTTTATGATTATTTCCTCTTTTGCTTTTTCTTTCTCGAGCATACAATAATTAAACGACCCAGTGTAAACTAGGGCCACTTGGATTCAGTTTCTCTTTTTCTTTCCTTAATTTTTCACAATTTCAGTTTTAATTATTTGTGTTCTCTCTTTTATCTTCTGAAGATTTATTTTTATTTGTGTGTGTGTGTGACAGAGACAGAGAGGAAGAGAGGAGAGGGAGAAAGGGAGAGAGGGAGAGAGGGAGGGAAGGAAGGAGGGAGGGAGGGAGGGAGAGAGAGAGAGAGAGAGAGAGAGAGAGAGAGAGAGAGAGAGAGAGAGAGAGAGAATAATATGAGTTTGCCAGATCTGTGCTCTTAGAGGCTAGAGGAGGCTGTTAGATTCTTCAAGTGGGAGTTTGCTGCTGTAGATGCTGGGAATTAGACTCAGGTCCTCTGCAAGAGCATCAAACACTCTCAACCACCCAGCCTGCTCCAACCCCTCTTCAGTTCTCAATTTGTCTTCTAGCTGTTTTTTCATTTTTGTTTTTTCCCCCATTCTATAGTAGTATTTATTTCATAATTATATTTTTGTGACATTATTAACAATTTTTGATCACCAAATCATTCTTTCCATAGCAGCTATTCTCGTTTGATGTATGCTGCATTTACAGCTCTCTTTCAAGATCTATGTGAGACACATTAATATATTATTATTATCTGAGAAGTATGTTGTCTGCTTTGTATTGGGTAGTGCTGTTTCACTTTATCTGGAAAGATGTAAACAAATGTCTCATCAGTTCCAGAAAGGGAGCCAACCATAAGTTAAAGAAGTGATACCAGTATATATGGAATGCCATAGGAAACCCATTACTTTATGTGCTACCAATAAAATAATTTTTGAAATATACATAAGAGCATATCTGACACTTTAAATATTAATATCCTTCTTCACTAACTCTGAAACAGGGCTCTTCTGGTGATCTGAAGTTAGTTTCATGTGCTGCCTATCAACCTGACAAAGCCATCTGAGAGGAGGGAACTTCAGTTGAGAAAGTGCCTCCATAAGATGTGGCTGTAGACAGGCCTGTAGGGCATTTTCTTAATTAGTGTTTCACAGGGTCAGACTCAGCCCATTGTGGGTGCTGTCACCTTTGGGCTGGTAGTCCTGGGTTCTATAAGAAAGCAGGCTGAGCAAGCCATGCGGAGCAATGCAGTAAGCAACACTCCTCCATGGCCTCTGCATCAGCTTCTCTCTCCAGGTTCCTGCCCTGTTTGAGTTCTTGTCCTGCCTTCTTTTGATTAAGAACAATGATCTGGAAGTGTAGGTCGAAGAAACCCTATCCTCCCCAAACTGCTGTGGCCAGGGTGTTTCATCAGCAATAGCAACCCAGACGAAGACACTAAGATTATATCATTCGAGACTGGAGAGCTGAGGCAGCTGCTGCTCTTGCAGAGGACCTAGGTTCTATTCCCAGACCCACAAGGTATCTGTACCTCCAGTTCCAGGGCATCTGATGTCCCCTTCTGACCTCTGGGGGAGCAGGCAAGCACATGATACACACATGCAGGCAAGATACTCATACACATAAAATAATAAATACACCTAAGCTAATTCTTAAAAGATTATATACATTTACTATAACAGGTAAATCCTTTTGCAAAAGTGTGTGTGTGTGTAGTGTGTGTGTATGTGTGTAGTGTGTGTGTGTAGTATGTGTGTGTGTGTAGTGTGTGTATGTGTGTGTGTAGTGTGTGTGTGTAGTGTGTGTATGTGTGTGTATATGCATGTGTGTAGTGTGTGTGTGTAGTGTGTGTATGTGTGTGTATATGCATGTGTGTAGTGTGCGTGTGTGTGTATAGTATGTGTGTAGTGTGTGTGTATGTGTGTGTGTAGTATGTGTGTAGTGTGTGTATGTGTATGTAGTATGTGTGTATGTGTGTGTGTAGTGTGTGTGTATGTGTGTATGTGTGTGTGTAGTGTGTGTATGTGTGTAGTGTGTGTGTATGTGTGTAGTGTGTGTGTAGTATGTGTGTATGTGTGTGTGTAGTGTGTGTATGTGTGTGTATATGCTTGTGTGTAGTGTGCGTGTGTGTGTAGTATGTGTGTAGTGTGTGTGTATGTGTGTGTGTAGTATGTGTGTAGTGTGTGTATGTGTATGTAGTATGTGTGTAGTGTGTGTGTATGTGTGTGTAGTATGTGTGTAGTGTGTGTGTAGTGTGCGTGTGTGTAGTATGTGTGTAGTGTGTGTGTATGTGTGTGTAGTATGTGTGTAGTGTGTGTGTAGTGTGCGTGTGTGTAGTATGTGTGTAGTGTGTGTGTATGTGTGTGTAGTATGTGTGTAGTGTGTGTGTATGTGTATGTAGTATGTGTGTATGTGTGTGTGTGTATGTGTGTGTAGTGTGTGTGTGTGTGTGTGTGTGTGTACCATTCCATGAGTGTGTGCATGCTCCATTGCACACATGTGGATGTCAGAGAACAACCTTCTGGAGTCAGCTCTCGCAGTCCACCTTGTTGAAGGGGAGACCTCTCTTGTCTCTGCTGCTTTACCCCTGGTTAGCTGTCCCTTGAGCTTCTTGGGTTGATTCTCCTGCTTCTTGTCCCCGTCTCATAGAAACATGGAGCTATAGACGTAGATGAGTACCACCACATCTGGCTTTTTTTTTTTCCTTTTCTTTTTCCCAGAGCTGGGGACTGAACCCAGGGCCTTGTGCTTGCTAGGCAAGCGCTCTACCACCGAGCTAAATCCCCAACCCCCACATCTGGCTTTTTACATGGTTTTGGGGGCTCAAACACAGGTCTCGGTTACACCTGCTCCCTCTTTTACCTGCTGAGCCAGCGTTCTCTTCTTGGCCCTCATTCTTCTCTTCTTATGTTATGGAAACGTACTGCAGAGGAACCTAGAAAGCCCCATGTATAGTCCAGCTACAGTAAGCAGCACTTGTCCCAAGTGATGTCATGCAGACTTCTTCCTTTTTTTTTTTTTTCTTTCTTTTTTTTTTTTTCCGGAGCTGGGGACCGAACCCAGGGCCTTGCGCTTGCTAGTCAAGTGCTCTACCACTGAGCTAAATCCCCAACCCCGTCATGCAGACTTCTAATGACATCCTTCCTCCTTGGCCTCTGGATGGCTTCGAAGCAAAGCCCAGCGTGTCCATTTCACCTTTGAATGCCTTAGGATATAGTTATAAAGGGCAGACACTTTATTGTGCTTGCTAAGCATCTAGTCACTGCCTCATATATAGCTCATATATATACGATTCCTGCTTTAATTAGAGCCAAACGGCAACCGTGCATTGTACCTGGCTGCTGTCTCCCCACATTTGCTGCAGTCTGTAACTCTCTCTTCCTCTTGTTTTTTTTTTTTTTTCTTCTTCTGATGAAGAAACTTTTTTTTTGTCTATTTGAGTTATGATGCATCTCGTGGTGGGTTTGCCATGTTCACCGATCCCCTTTCTTTCCCGTAATTGGCTGTCAAATCTATAGGCTTGACCTTGCTCAGGTTGCATTCTGGGAGGCAAAATCCTCCCTTGGTGGTGGCTCATATTGTGATCAGTGACCAGTGATTACTGGTCACAATGTGAGCTGTCTCTTTTTCTAGTAACACGGCTGTCACTGATGACACTGGACAACTGGAATAACTTCAGTCTTTTATGTTTAGTCACAAGTAGAACTCCCTGAACTGTTGATCCCACATTGGGTCCTGGAAGCTCTCTATCCTCTGAGACACCAGGTCTTTGGAAAGGACCTGCATATACATGAGGAAGTCACACACTGCAACTTGTTCTAGGTGCCTGGTGGGTCATCTGAATGCCCTAACAGTTCTCCTCAGAAATGCTCACTGTTTTAATCACATTTATTTCCTTCTTTTGCTACTGGCTTACCTGTTAAACCATCCCAGAAAACCAGTAGCTAATGGGAACATTTGGGACATACTCAGTCACTATGTGATCATTTGTTGAGCCGATGGCTCTGGCAGGCTTGGTTCTAGGCACACAGGTAGAAGTAGACTCCTTGGGTCTTTATTGCTTCTTTTCTGGTGTCAGGACTATCCAGATGACACATGAAATACTTGACTAATGTGAACTGATTGGTTACTGGGATATACACTGTTGTCTGTTCAATTTTCTTTCTTTCCCATTCTCCCTCCTTTTCTTCTTTCCTCCCTCAGTTTTTCCCCTCAGGTTTCCATAGTTTAGAACTTTACATATGTGGAAGCACAAAGCATATATGCTTTCACCCACTTGGATGCCTCCGAGCTCATCCACATTACCACATGTATCAGAGCTCATTCTGTTCTTGGTCATTGCTGGGCTTGACCCTACTGGGGAATCTTTGGAATTACTGAATCATCGATGTGTTTAAAGGCCAATAGTGGTTCACCATGCTCATTTTATTTTATAGTGGCTTCCTCAATAGACTCAGTCAATTTAACAAAATATTTTTATTTTATGTGTATTGGTGTTTTGCCTGTATGTATGTCTATGTGAGGTCATCAGATCCTGGAGTTAGAGACAGTTGTGAGCTGTCATGTGGGTGCTGAGAATTGGGTAAGGGTCTGAGCCTAAAGAGTGAAAGCACGAGTCAGATATAGGAAACCTTTGTGGAGAAGTCATGTGAGGCTCCCAGCACAAAACTAATGGCATAATTATATTCCGGCGTGAGGTTAAGAAAGGGACAGTTCCAAGCACTCATGCATGCTGTGGGGATCATACTGTTTCTGTTCTCTCAATCTAGAGGAAGGGCACAGGGCTGTGGTCAGCATCTGAAAGCCAACATCCTGGGCAGGAGCCCAGAGAGAGCCTATGGCTCTCCATTGGGGGCACAGCTGGCCAGAGCTGTAGAGAAGGATCCAGAAGATCAGCTCTGCAGTATGCCTTGCTTTTCTTCCTCTGGCCTTCTGACAGAGTTTCCCCATGACCGAAGCAAAGGTGTCCCTTGCTACAACCACAGGTGGAGAGGAAGAGGGAGCAGAGAAAGGAGAGCTGGTTAGGCACATGGACAGGAGTTCCACACAGATGCCCATGGCCACATATTCAGTGAGGTCCAATGAAGGCATTTTGAAAACAACATTCTTGCTGGCTACATTCACCACTTAAGTATCCTTTCTAGCTGACTTCATTTCAGGTGTGCCACAGACCAAGGAATGAAAGGCTGCCATTAGGCCTATGAAATTCTTGTAAAACTCACTGTGTATTAACAAACTCCATCCTCCAAAGAGGGGATGCCCTCCCTCCCTCCCTCCCTCCCCCCTCCCTTCCTCCTTCCTTCCTTTACTTGTTTGTTTGTTTGTTTGTTTATAGGCCGGAGCTCACTATGTAGCCCTGGTTGGTCTGGAACTCGCTATATAGACCAGGTTGGCCTTGAACTCACAGAGATCCACTTTCCCCTGCCTCCCAAGTACTGGGATTAAAGGCATTTATACCGCTAGGCCCAGTTTTCTTTTCTTTTCTTTTTTCTTTTTTTTTTTTAAGATTTATTTTATTTATTATATATATAAGTACACTGTAGCTGTCTTCAGACACACCAGAAGAGGGCATTGGATCTCTTTACAGATGGTTGTGAGCCACCATGTGGTTGCTGGGAATTGAACTCAGGACCTCTGGAAGAACAGTCGGGTGCTCTTAACCGCTGAGCCATTTCTCCAGCCCCCAGTTTTCTTTTCTTTACTTAGTAATAAACATGTCTACAGAATTTTTCAGAGGACCTTAAGATAGGAAGATTTGTATACATTAATTTCTTGAGATTGGTAAGGACAAAGATCCATTTAACAGAAAAAGTAAATCTTACAAGGGTTTCCTGGGATTTTGCAACAAATAAGTGGGCAAGCCTGAATTTGGATCCTAGCCCCAAATTTCATATCTCTTTAAAAATAGAACCCCTATATATACTTTCTGTAAAGAGAAGTTCAAATCATCCACAGAAATATATTTTAAGGAAAGAATGATTAAAATATAAGAAAACATTTCCCCTCCCTGGTGTTGCTGGGTGGCTTTTGTGACACTGGCATTTGCCATTCGCAGTTGATGTTTTTCTAGTGTTTGCTGGTGGCATGTCAGAGACAGGGTGGATGGACACTCAGGTCTTGAAAGCCACACCATGACACCCAGGGTGAAGCTGGAAGAGGATAACTGAAGGCCCCTGGGACACACAGGTGTCCTTACAAGCCAGTAGCTGCCTCCGCAAGGAGAGTGCTCTTGGTCTGTGTTCTGTATGTATTTGCTCTGCACTAGGGTAACTCAGGTGACCATTGGCTGAACAGTTTGACTTGAGTTTGTTTGTTTTTAAGATTTATTTTATGGGAGCACACTGTAGCTGTCTTCAGACACCCCAGAAGAGGGCATCAGATCTCATTACAGTTGATTGTGAGCCACCATGTGGTTGCTGGGAATTGAACTCAGGGCCTCTGGAAGAGCAGTCAGTGCTCTTAACCGCTGAGCCATCCGTTCAAGATGCCAACCCTGTGCAGGTATCCTCCTCATCTTACACTCTCGCCTTGGCAGAAAATGCAAATAACCCACGAGCAGTAAAACCCCAGCCCTGAATGTTCAGGGAGCTGTGCTGGTGGTTAGATCAATCACCCCTCTTGCCACCCTCCCTCGCATGCTGTGGGACATTTCTGTCACTCCTGAGGAAGCCCTAGATTCTGTTTTCTGTCATCCAGGCTGACTTTATCTCATGAACTTCATGCAGTTCATATCACAGCATCTGTTTCATTCTGGCTTTGACCTTTGTTCACTCTCCTTTTGCATCCATAGTGTCTTCTCTCGCATCGCTCAAATATTCCGCTGTATAATAAACTGCTAAATATTCATTTTGTTCCATTTTTAAATAAAAAATTAAAACATTTAGATCTTAGAGTGCTTGATAATCTCAGTTTGCATTTGTTTTTGTTTCTCTTTTGTTTGTTTGTTTGTTTGAGACATGGTCTCACTGTGTAGCTCTGGCTGTCCTGGAAGTTGCTATGTAGACCAGGCTGCCCTCAGACTCACAGAGATCTATCTGCCTGCCTCTGCCTCTCAAGTGCTGGGATTAAAGAGAGGTGCCACTATGTCTGACTGCAGTTTAGATTTTTAAAACCTGTGCAGAGGACCCTTAACTGACTTAGCCCTATTATTACCACCTCACTATAGTAAGACAGAATTGTCACAAGCTAGAATCAGTGGTGGTATTGTATTGTTAGTTCGAGACCCCATTCTTGAGAGTCTGCAGGTTAATCTCTGCTCTGCCTCTGTCTGGGATCCCATCCAGTGGACCACACTACACAGCTGCCAGGTCTGCTGATGCTCCCTCCTCCTGGCTAAGGCAGCTTCTCAGGGCTCCCTTGTCCCCTTGGATGACATTGAGTGATTTGAAGAATGCTTACTGTATATTTTGCATGACTGAGATGGTATTCAGGATCAGATGATGGGAGCTATTTTGAGGGGAGGGTTGAGAAGGAGGAAGAGAATGGGGGGTGGGTCACAGTTGTAAAGTACTATTTCCAGTTGACCTTATCAAGATCCCATGATGCTGACATGATGTCACCTGGTGGATCAAGTGTGGTTTCTCTGATGGAAGGTTACCTGCCTCCTGCTTGGGTGCTGTATGTTTTTGGAAGAAAGTCACTCTGGGCAGCTCACAGGGAGTAGAGACAGGAGGATGAAGTATCTTCATGAACTATTTGGGACAGTTCTATATAGGACTATATATACTATATAAGTGTACTCTATAAGTATTTATTTATACATGTAAGTATTTATTTATATATAAGTATATATTTATTTATATCTAAGTATATATTTAGTTTTTATAAAATTGACTGTTTTTTTTTTCTAAAGTGATGGGACTGTTTTCTGTTCACATAATGATGTCTAAATGTTCTTTACCCTCAGTGACACTGGCATTGTCAGCTTTGAAAAATTTAGCCATTTTAAGATGGTGTGGGGTGGTGTCTTATTGTGGTTTAATTTCTTTCATGTGCCTCTGTGTGTGTGTGTGTGTGTGTGTGTGTGTGTGTGTGTGTGTGTAATTTTTGTGTGGATCTTTTGTCTACATTCTTTAATTGGGTTGTTGTGATGGTTTGCATATGCTTGGCCCAGGGGGTAGCACTGTTAAGAGGTGTGTCCTTGTTGGAGTAGGTGTGGCCTTGTTGGAGTAGGTGTGGCCTTGTTGGAGTAGGTGTGTCACTGTGGGTATGGGCTTAAGATCCTCACCCTAGCTGCCTGGAAGCCAGTCTTCTCCTAGCAGCCTTCAGATGAAGATGTAGAACTCCCAGCTCTTCCTGTACCATGCCTGCCTGGGTTCTGCCATGCTCCTGCCTTGATGATAATGGACTGAACCTCTGAACCTGTAAGCCAACCCCAGTTAAATGTTGTTCTTTATAAGACTTGCCTTGATCACGGTGTCTGTTCACAGGCGTAAAACCCTAACTAAGACACAAGTCTTTTCATTACTGATGTAAATATGTTTTCTATGATCTATCATAAAGATATTTACTATGGGGCTGGACACATAGCTCAATTGGTAAAATGTTGCAAATTGGTTCTAATGCTTTGTCTTATTTCGGCTCCCAAAGAGCCCTGGTCCCTGGTCTGAGGGCCCCTGTCCCCAGCTGGATAAAACACTGCCATACAGCCAATGGCTGGGCAGAAAGACAGGGCAGGACTTTTAGATCGTGAGGGCCTGCTGGCATATAAGAATCCAGGAGACTGACCCTAGAGGCCACTTCCCCGACTGGGTCATGGGTAGCAGATGACATATAAATTTTAAAAGATATTAACTCAGGAATATCGGGGTTTGTTAGCTGAAGGGAGGTTTAAAAATGCCCAGCCATTGAGCTAGTCAAGGCATATCCAAATTAGCTGGCGCACGCACACGTGTGTGTGTGTGTGTGTGTGTGTGTGTGTGTGTGTGTGTGTTTCATTCATGAATCCAGAGAGCTTTTGGGTAGGTGCACACCTGTGACCAACTAGGAGCCAAATCGGTTTAACTAATTCATCGCTACAGTAAAGTGCTCATGTTGCAAGCATGAGACCTGAGTTCAAGCCCCGGAACCCATGTTTCAAAATAGTAATAATAATAATAATAACAACAACAACAACAACAACAACAACAATAATAATAATAATAATAAACAACTAGGTATGGTGTTGTACTACAATTCCAGTTATGGGGAGGCAGGGACAGGCCAGTCCCTGGGGCTCACTGGCCAGTCAACATAGACACATTGGGAAGCTTCAGCTAGAGACCCTGTCTCAAAAAAATCAAGGTGGATGTGCCTGAAGACACCAGAGGTTGTCCTCTGTCCTCCACATGCATATGTACATGCGTGTGTGTACATAACTGCATACACACACAAGCACATATAAAGACATGTATAAGTAAAGTATTTTATGTGCATGAAAGTATTTTCTCTTCGTCTGTGGTAGGCCATTGATTTTACCAATTGTGTCTTTTGATGAGCGTAATTCCACTGAAGAGTTTGAGGGTGTAGTGTTGGGTAAGATGGGTCTTCCTGCATTGTCCATGCGATGGTGTTAATTTTCAGCTATAAAGATTACTGATTATGCTGGTGGGGATATGGGCCATAATCACATTTTTCCCTCAAGTTATCTTATCTTGAAATAAAAGGAAGTTTCCAGAGCCATACTTAACCTTTTCTGTAGTCACACCAGTTGTGTTGCTAGGCCTGAAGACTGCAGACACATTAGCTCTTCAAATAGCAACTAGCAGTGCAGAGAAGGCCATGTGGGGGATTGCATTACACCCTTGGCCAGTTCTGCATCCTCTTCCCCACAAGCACTGGCATGAATGATACAGTGCAAAGGGCATGTGTTGTATGCTGCTCACATCAGTGGGGATGCTGGCTTGGGACAGTCACCTCAACCACTGCTGTAGGATTTCTCAAGATTAGACAATGACACGTATGCAAAGTATCAGTAAAAGGAAAGATGCCAAATCCTATTACAGAAGAAACACACACACACACACACACACACACACACACACACACACACACACCCTCCCTGCCTCCCTCCAGGAGAGGCATCACATGTCAGTAAAGAATGGGTCTGGGGGGCTCTTGCCAGCCTGACTTGAAGTAAGAACAGAAGTTAAGGGAGATGTTTTTGGTATATTGAAGTTTACATGTGAACTAATTTGCCAGCCAGCTCTGACATGATCTGAGATCCAGATTGATGACTGGTTTTAATACTGATAATTCCAGAATGATGTTTCATATTTGCTTTTGTTTTTGATAAGGTCTTGTTTTTGTAATAATCAGTTCTCAAGTTGAAAGACATACTCAATCTCTAATTGGTACCAAGCAAATACTGAGGTTTTGGTTGGCTTCAGGCAGTCCTTGATTATTTGAAGAGGTGCTATTTTTTTAACTTTGGAAAAAATGTTCACGGAAGATGGTTGAACATTTTTAGAACCTAAACTGTTTTGGACTGAAACATCAGCCTCCCCCCTTACTTTGTGACTGTGATTTCTGGGTTTTTGATGACTCAGCTCTTACTCTTCTGGGGTCCACTTAGACCCTCGGGCTCCACAGCTGCTGCCTGCAGTTACTGATCTGGCAAAACCCAGGCAAAGTCTGGATGGCCTAAGGAGGAAAGAGCTGGAGCCTAGTGTAAGATACTGATAAAAGATCAAGGAAGAAGAAATACTTGGAGAGAGGAAGAAAATAGGGACCTGAAGAGAGTTCACAACCCTTGGAAATATGAAAAAAAGTAACACCAGGACTTAACTTTGTTTCCTTTTTAAAGATTCATTTATTTATTATGTACACAGCATTCTGCCTACATGCATGCCTGCACACCAAAAGAGGACACCAGATCTCATTATAGATGATTATGAGCCACCATGCGGTGGCTGGGAATTGAACTCAGGACCTCCGGAAGAACAGCCAGGGCTCTTAACCACTGAGCCATCCCTCCAGCCCCTACTTTGTTCCTTGAAGTTTTCCATTTTTGAATGTTTTGCTTTTCCCTTAATGTCTCCTTCTGGAAGACAGTGTCTGGCTTAAATGTGTGTGTTTACCGTGTGTCTGCACACAAAGCCATCTGCACGTTCATTTCCTTTCTAAGCACCCATTCTCTTGTTGCAGGTAAATCTTTTTGTGCTGCTCTCCGTGGTTTGCATCCTCTTAAATCTCGCAGGGTTCATCCTAGGCTGTCAAGGAGCCCAGTTTGTGTCCAGCGTGCCCAGGTGTGATCTGGTAAGTCCCCTGCTGCCTTGCTGCTGTGCCAGGTGCACAAACTGCCCCCACCTGAAAGGACAAGGGGAAAGTAAGCGAAGAGAAGCTGCTGCTAAGTAGCGTCCTCAGTTGTCAGTCATTTGGCGAGAGTAGCCAGTGTCCAATACCATACCATCACCAGAGCAGTGCGATGCAGCTCCTTGCTGGGGGATGGATGGGTTAGCGCTCCATGATCGAAGGATGGGCCTGCCTTCTTCTAAAGAGCAAAGATGGCTATCACCAGAAATCCAGGTCAAAGGTCCTTTATCTGAAGGCTTTGGAGGCTGGCTCTGTGTTAGCATTTGGAGATTTTTCTGATTTTGGAAGAGAAATATAATACATAGGTCATCTATTATGTAGCACACCAGTGGCGTCTGGGACAGGAAGCTATAATCTAGAGCTTTTTAGATCTCACACTGGTGGGCAAGAGGCTATACATTTACATGATTTTTCTGACTTAAAACGGGTTTTATAGAACCAGCATGGTGGCATAGGCCTTTAATCCCAGCGCTCAGAAGGCAGAGGCAGGCAGATGATCTCTGTGAATTCAAGGCCAGCCTGTTCTACATAGTGAATTCCAGGGTTATGTGGAGGGAGGGAGGGAGGGAGGAAGGGAGGAGGGGGAGGGAGGGAGGGAGGGAGAGAGAGAGATCACTAGCCTCAAACAAAAACAAACAAAAAAAGAAACAAAACAGAAGACCCACCCCAAATAAATAGTTTTATAAATTGTGGCAAAGTCCATTTTGACCATTTTCTATGTATGGTTCAGTAGTATACATTCAGCACTGTACATTAAACTGCTGTGCAGAGAGTCTCCAGGGCTCTTCATGTCGCTCCATCACCCTCTCCTCCAGCTACTAGCACTCCACTGTCTATTTCATCAATTCAGGTACTCCAGACTAGTCCATACAAATAGAGTCACACAGTGTTAGTCTTTCTGGGTTACTGTCCTGGAGGGATAGCCATAGTATAGTCTGTCAGAATTCCCTTTCTCTTTTTAAATAATTTATTTTTATTTTACCAACCTCGGTGTTCTGACTGAGTGTATGTCTGTATGAGGGTGCCATATCCCCTGGAATAGGAGTTACTACAGTTGCCATGCGAGCCCTCTGGAAGAGCAGCCAGCGCTCTTAATTCCAGAGTCGTCTCTCCAGCCCCTGGATTCTCTTCCTTTTAAAGGCTGACTGATACTCCATTGTCTGTGTCTGCGAGACACTTTGTCCACCCATCTGTGGGTGGGACCATGGGTTGTTGCAACCCTGTCTGTTGTGTATAAGGCTGCTGTGACCAGGAGTGCACACATGGCCCTTACAAGCCCTGCTGTCAGTTCCTTTGTGTATTTCTGGGTATCTAAACCTTTAAAAAAAAAGACTTCTAGCAATAAATACCTCGGTACAAAGCAGCATGTGTAGACTCTTAACAAGTCATAATAAATCTTATTTATTTAGAACTTGTCCATTGCAGTCTACTTATAGAAACTAAGAGGATGTGAGCCAAGAAGGCTGACTTATTACTAGAAAAACTGTAGTCAACTCTTGTGGAGAAACCCATAACCTTTCCAATCAGAAAACTCCCCAGGAACTCACAAAACCTGCTGTGGTTTCTCACTGTTCTTCACAAATCTTAAATCAAGCGTTAAAACTTTTTGTTCAAATGATAGTGATGAGCACTAGAAGCCCATTTGATGTGACACGAGTGTCTTCAGGTGACGTAGAAAATAGATATTTAAAATAATAGAAGAGGGCATGGTGGCAACCAGTCAGGAAAGGAAGCTGATGCAGTCCCTTCAGTTATGAGGTTCCTTAGTATGAAAGGGCCTTGTATCTGTTAGGGTTTCTATTGCTGTGGTAAAATACCATGACCAAGGCAACTTATAATAGACAGCGTTTAATTGGGTTTGTGGTTTCAGAGGGTTAGAGTCCATGATGGCGGAGGAAAGGCATAGTGTTAGGAACAGCTGAGAACTCGTGTCTTGATTCACAAGTAGTAGACAAACAGGGGAATGCCATAGGCTTTTGAAACCTAAAGCCTGACCAGTGAGTGACATGCCTTCTTCAACTAGGCCACACCCCCTAATCCTTATAAAAAAGTCTACCAGCAGGGGGCCAGGTATTCAAACATATGCTATGGGAGCCACTCTCATTCATAGCTTCAAGGTCGTGCTAAATATAGGTTCAGCATGTTTTTTCAAAGCTCTCCAGAACATGCCAATGTACAGCTAAGGTTGGGAACCACAGTGTTGGGCGCCACGGTGTTGGGCATAACAAGGGAGAGCGAGGATCTGGTAGTATCGGGTAGTGACTTCGAGGCTGAAGGGTGAAAGTTGTGCATTTGAGAAAGTTTACAGGTATTTTTGAGATGACTTAAAGCAATGGAAGAGAACTAAGAACAACTCTTTAGATAGCGTGAGCAGAGGTGGGGTTAAGAATGAATATGGTGGAGGAACAGGAGTACAAAAGGCACTGTTGTTTACTGTCATTGGCACAGAGCCCTGGGACTTCTTGTGGCAAGTAGAAATAATACTTGTTATTCACGACCATGTAACGATCAAACTCTCAAGTAGTCCTGTTTAAAAGGATTAGCTTACACTCATCTGGGGAGTCTTGCCATCTGTCGAGCTCACCCTGAAGACTGCAGACTCCTGTGTACTTGGCAGTTGAGTAGGACACTGCAGCCTTGATACACATCCTCCTCCACAACCTCCAGGCCTTCATCTTCCCTCATTAGACACTTCACTTAGGCAGGTAAGGAAGGGATCCTTTGTGAGATGACACCTAGCACTACCAGAGGGAACTATGAATTATGGGGCCTTGAGTAAGGTCTGGAGCCTTGCCCCGAGGACCGAAAATAGAAACATCCCGAGTCACATGGAAATAGTTTGGTTCCCATGAGGAGGAAGAAGAATGAAAGTTGGCTGTCATCAGCAGGGGGTTGACTTGTTACAACCCAGTGGGTGCTAACCCAGGCCCTGTCCAACAGGAAGCTCAGGGGAGGGAGCCCTTCCAAGTAAGGTTCCACTGAATTCAACTTAACATGAGGGAGACCACTGACTGAGGAGAGAGGAGAAGGGAGGGCAGGGATGCTGAGGGGAGGAAGGGCTCACGGAGCCTGTGGAGGTGGCCACTGTCCTTTTCATTTAATACTAGTGTCCGTATTAACAGTGGGACTTATCCTCAACACCATGAGACAGTTGTGGGAAAATTCTAATACGAAAAGCCCTGTGACTCTCTGTGTGGGGCCTTAGGTGTGGTGGGGACATTGCAGCAAGTTACAGGATTGAACCAGTAGAGGGGATCATGGACACCGTCAGGGTAACTCTGGCTGTTATTCTTTGTGTCAGAGACAGAATATATATAAAAACCCAATATAACAGTGCATTATCTTAAACATGGTTTTATGATAAAGAATTAAAAGCATTAGAGTCCATGGAGGTCTAGAAGAGGTCAGACTAACCTACAGGAGCAAAAAGAACGAGTGGGGTTGTCCCGGAACGGAAGTGGGCAGACTGATGGAGAAGGGCCATGAGGGAGTTTCTCTGATGTGATGGTAACAGCCAGTATTGAGAAGGGCTTGGGTGATACAAGTACGTTGCACAAAATGCCTCAAGTGATATATTTACTATTTATACATATGTAATTATCATGTATATGCAAGTCTTACCTCAAAAGAAAAAACATAAAGTGTAATAGTGGATCCCCATGCCATGTGATCTAACGGTGGGATTTTTATTTCTTTAGTTTCCCACTCAACTTCACTACGAGGAACCAAATCCTTCCTTAATTTTCACAAAATTGTGAAACTCAGTGCTGCACCTAGAGATTAAGATCATCAATCCAATAAGAAAAACGCCTCCCCAACAGTCAGGCAGCGTGACGGTGTGGTCCTCTGTTGGAGAGTTTGCGCTCAGTGAGTTCAGAGCTGCCTGATTAACAGTTAGTGAGTGAACAGTTGGTGAACTGAAATCTTCCCTGTTAGGAAAACAAAGCCAGGCCAAGTCAGCTCAGGGTGCAGAACAAGTCAGAAAGATGGCCTCCGCCCTCAGGTTTTACGTCTTGTTTGCCCAAACCAGGTGTTGCATATTTTCTCAGCTTACCTTTAGAAAAACTGGAAAAGTGGCCAAAAGTTAGCAGAGCATCTCATTAGGAATGGGCAAGGTTTTCATCAGTTGTCACTTTGATAAAAATCCATGCCTGTGTGGAAAAGGAGCACTGGGAAGCCTTTGTGCACAGGCCAGGCCTACTGTTCACAGAATTCACTCTGAGCTTCTTACCCTTGAGGTAGACTGGGCTTCTTTTGCCTTCTTGGAATCAAAGTCCATCATGTGATTCACTCTGGCCACAAAGTTATGAGGTAAAGTGATGGGCATGGTTGTCAGCCCTCATTAGTAAAATTATAGGATGTTCACTGGAGTTTGAACTCCAGATGAACTGGTCGTGACCTCTTCTGTTGCCATCGGCACGCCTTGTGCAATGGCTGAGACCTTCTTTTACTGTGGAGAATTCACATGTCCATTGGGTATCCTGTCACCTATCTGACAGTCCTGCCTTAAGTGTCAGGTACTCTGAGTTTTCAATCTCTCGGATGTGTCGGTCATTCCACAGCACCAAGATGGTGGATGTTTCACAACTTTAAGTCCCCAAAGGCATATGACAAACAGCCTCATGTTGGCCTGCAGTGGCCTTGTAGCATTTGTAAGAAATGAACTTTGAGGCTGGAGAGATGGCTCAGCAGTTTAAGGTCATGTCCTCCGCTTCTGGAACACTTGCGTTCATTTCCCAGCACACACATTGGATAGCTTAAAACTTCCCGTAAGTTCAGCTCCAAGGGATCCAGTGCCCTCTTTTGGCATTTGATGGCATTACATAGACATACATATACACATACACATGCATATAATATACAAACACACACACACACACACACACACACACACACACACTTTAAAATTATACAAATCTTGCCTGAGATTGCCTGACATGGAACTATACCCATCACATTCCGTATGATGCATGCTGTGTGTGTAGCAAGAGTGGTTTTTTCCCCTTAAATAATACAATCATTGTCCTGCATCTTTCCTTGAGGTGGACTTAGGTGAAGGCAAGATCTGCTTCTGTTGTGAAGAATTTCAACCAGCCAAATGCACAGACAAAGAAAATGCCTTGAAACTCTTCCCGGTCCAGCCTTGTAGCGCTGTACACCTCCTGCTTAAGGTATGATGGACAGTTCGCAGGCTCCACAAGAAATCTTCCACAGGGGCCGAAGAAGGCTGCTCCTTGAGATATTCCCATTTGGTGGCTGCCTGAAAATGGCCAGGCTGCTAAAAGCAAGTGTGGGCAGCCCTTCACTACTGACCTGCAGTGACCAAGCAGTCCTTCACTAACCTGCGGTTAGAATGGAGTGTAGAAGAGGTCACGGACTGTGTTTTAAGTTATGTGCAGAGAGATTCCGTTGCATTAAAACAATTACACACTGGTGAAAATGCAAAGGTGGCTAGCTATACATATGTGTGTGTGCACACGCATCTGAGGCGTAGCTTTCAGGAAAGCTGTGTTTGCACACTCAGTCGGCATTGTTGTTCATTTGTAGCGAGTTATATGAGCTTGTTGAATGTCACCATTCTGGGCACATTGACCAAGATCAGCCAGAAAATGACGGGGTACGCCTGAGTTCTTTATAACCTGTTAAATAGTTAACAATAAGTAAAAGAAATTTAGGAGAGTACACCGAGGATTCAAGTCAAAGGGAAATGCAGAATCAGCCTTTACGATGGAGCCAAACCACTGGAGTCTGACTGGAGTGGGTAGAGCTGGTAACCTCTTAGCTGCTGGTTAGAGCTTTGCTTTTCAGGGAGGAGGAGGAAGCTCGGATAGAGAACTCTGCAGAGCTTCAAGGTCTGGGTAGTATAGGACTTAAAAATGACCTGCTTGCTCCAGTTTCTGCATGTTTGAATGTTGAGTCATCTGGAACTTTCTAAGCCTGACTTAGCTTGAGGAAAGCCCCTGAAGGAGCCAGGGCCGTGTCCATGGCAACCTTCAGTGTTGACTTAACTGCTATTTTGAGGAAAGAAGACCTATTTATTCCCTGGTTGCTCCTGGTTCCACACTACTGCCTGTGGCTCCCGAAACAGAAGCAGTGGCCATATGTTAAGCAGATGCCATCGTGCGGGGAAGTGCTGTCCCTTGAGGGGGCACTGACTAGAGAAGAGTCTCACTGGTCTTCTGGAGGGAACTCTATAGATAGTGTTCAGATGTTGTAAGAAGAAAGTGCCTCTGTGTCCTTGGGAAATTGGCTCTAGCATCCCTGAGGATACTGAACTCTGTCACACCCAAGCCCCTTCCACATGACGACATAGGATTGCACAAAACCTTCACACACTCCTCTATGGTTGAGCCAATGTAGATGCAGTACCTGGTGCAATGCACTTTGCAAGTAGTTGTTAATATCATTTAAGAAAGAAAAATGATAGGAAAAGGACCAGCCCGTGCTCAGCAGTCTTGGGTTTTTCTTTTGAGTGTTTTCCATTTTGGCTTGGTTGACTCTGAGAAGGTGAACCCGTGGATATGGAGGTCTGACTGCCCTGTATGTAACACTGGGCCTCTCCTCTGTGAGGCAGGGAGCTGGCTGGGTATGTGTTTTTTGAATCTGAGTTTGGCTCTGATGGAACTCAGGTGCTCCCGCCTCCAGCCCTCAGGGTGCTAGGGTTATAGGTGTGTCACATGACATCTAGTCTAGGCTGTTTTTGTTTTTGTTTAGGAAGTTTGACTGTATTACCATCCCAGGTTTGAATTTATGATCCTCCCGCCTCAGTCTTCAAAGTAGCTGGAATTATAAAGGTTTTAGAGTAAGAAATCTACATTCTGGTTGGGGGTTATAATAGCCAGCATGTATTTCCGCACGTCCATAAGCCAGACGCTATGTAACCCCCTGCCCTTATCCACTCGGAAGCTTGCCAGTTTGGACAGCATTGCCATCGATGTGTTTTACACATCTCTCTGATCAGTGGTCTCGTTTCCAGAAAGTCCTGTTTGCCCTGTGTGCCTTGAATGCCCTGACCACCACGGTGTGTTTGGTGGCTGCTGCCCTGCGCTACCTCCAGATCTTCGCCAGCAGAAGGCCGTGCATTGTAAGTGTGAGGAAACACTTGTGAAGCGTTTTGACCTCGCAGTCCATCCCTACTGTGTGTGGAAGCACTGTGCGGAGTTTCCACCTTGCTGTCCGTGCCTCCCTTGTGATCTATTGCTTTCCTCCTGCTGTGCTGTTTAATCAGGACGAATCCCAGATCTCTGCAGAGGAAGTGGAAGAGCCCGGGCGGATTCCGGACCCAGATGACTTTGTGCCGCCAGTGCCTCCTCCTTCTTACTTTGCCACGTTTTACTCCTGCACACCTCGGATGAACCGCAGGTAAAACTCCTAAGTCTCACTGGGGTCTCCATGGTATGCCCTGCCTTGACACTTGTGTGGTCTCCACTTTTTTTTTCCTCCAAATTCCAGGAAGATTGTCCTATCCAGTTAGCTCTCTTTCCCTGTCTTCTTGTTTCTCTCTGATCAACCAGATGACTCCAAAGATCAGTCCAACCCGGACCTAGAGATAAACCTTTTCAATTTCTTTTAGCTTCCTCGGGGAAAACTGACACCCAGTGAGATAACAGCTGTAATTTGACAGTATTGGGAGTTTCTGTTGTCCTGGAAACACCCACAGTTAGGCAGAATCAGTGTTTCATTATAACGCCATGAGCAGGTCCCAACAGTCGAGACATTCTTTGCAGTCACCAAGACAAAATTAATTACTAATTGATTCTTTCTGGCTTAGGGGGGAAAATGGGCACCGTACTTAATTTTCCTTTTCAAATTCCAGCTCGAATTTTGACTATTTTCCTTAAGTTTCAGAAATTATTGTTTGTAGGGTGGAGTATGTATTCATCCGGTTGTTAGTAATACCTAGAATTGAATCTTTAAAGAGTGATCTCATTTATTCCTCCAGCAAACATTACCAATCTTCTTCTGCTTGCTTGGTGCTGTGCTGGGTTACAGAAATCCAAAGTGAGTTAGTCCTGCTTCCTCTGTTCCAATCAGGAGCTCAGTGTAGACCGCCAACATGAGTGTTAGGACCATAGTACTCAATGTCCAGAGGTCTCCCAAGCCCAGAAGAGCCAACTAGGTCACCCAGTCAGCTTTGGCATCCTTAGAGAAGTGACTTTATGCTGAGTTTAAAGGTTAAACCCCCAAAGGAAAAAATCTCTGGGGTCTAAGGGAAGATTAGCATCTTTAGCTTGATATCTGGGATCGAGCATGTGTAGTTTTGGACTTCTGTAGTACATGCAGAATCATCAGACAGATGTGGTACAGATGTGGGGCTCTTGGAAAAATACTTTCTGGTGTTCGGGACAGCTATGCATGCTTTTGAAATAGGATCCACGTAGGCTTTGCTCATGTTTTTTTGAATCTTACCTGACCCCTCCTGTAACACCTACCCGGGCAGAGGCAGACATGGCTATAAAGCCAAGGGAGGGGGTGTCAGCCAGGTGAACACATTATCTTGGGACAGCAAGGCTTTTCTTTGTTTGGGGAGGGGCCTGCTGACATTGTAGAGCCTCAGGGGTAAGGATGGAGTGATTCGGATCCTTTCAGAAGCTGAGAGGAGGGTGGCGGATGCTGAAGAGGGTTGTTAGTAAAGCACATGCTCTCTGTGGGCTGTCTCTGGGCTTTAAACCTCCCAAGCGGATACTTCTCCATTACCAGGGCCAAGTCATAAAGGATCCCAGAGAAAATAACTTGCAGACAAATAACAATCCTGTTCATTTCTGTCTTAGTCAGAGTTCTATTGATGCAAAGAGACACCATGACCATGGCAACTCTTATAAAGGAAAGCATTTAATCGAGGCTGGCTTATAGTTCAGTACACTGTCATCGTGGTGGGAGACATGGTGACAGGTAGACAGGCCCTGGAGAAGTAGCTGAGAGTTCTACATCTGAATCTGCCAAGTGTCAGGAAGAGAGAGAGCTACTGGGCCTTGAAACCTTAAAGCCCACCCCTAGTGACACACCCACTCCAACAAGGTAACACCTCCTAATCCCTCCCAAGTAGTTCCACTCCTGATAACTAAGCATTCAGACATACAAACCTACAGCAGGCAGGCGTTCCTAGTCAAACCACCATGGTCTCCATAAGCTCTTATTTGCCTAAGTGATGCATGATAACAAGGGGCTTACCCAAGGTGGTGTCCATCAAAATGCAGCATCAGTGGACATCCTAATGGCATAATGACACCACAGGAATCATTCATTTTGTGATCGTGTTGTGTAAAATGCCATCTTTAATTTCAGGGTTTCCTTCTAGAAGAGGTTTTTGTGGTAGTTTAGCATCTGAGATGAGAGCTCACTGTCCTGACCTTTTCATCCTTGGAAATCCAGTGCCTTCCAAAGAGAGCTGATGGGTTGGGAATGTCAGAGAGCAGACAGGCAAGGAGAGCTGGGGATAGTGATGCCCTGGGCAAGGGACTCAGCACTCCTCTGCCTCTGCTGAAGGGGCCAAGGCAGGGTTTATAAAGACGGCTCATGGGTGCTGATTAGAGATCGGAGCCTTGACATATCTGGAGGAAGTTGGCCTCTCTGATTCAGACGGCTGAGCTGTTCATTGGTCAGGACTCCTCCACTAAATCTAGGAAGGGCCTAGTTCTTTGGAGTCACTCGGCCGTTGGAGTCTTAAACAACATGACTGAGGTAGGAGGGTTGGAATGAAACTCATGCCTGAGTCTCGTCTAAGAAGAATATCTACTCAGCACAGCTTTGACAGGAACCCCGCAGCCCAGGAAGAGACTTTCATGGGACACCTTATGCCATGGGTGCTTGACACTTTACACACCCACTCTGGAGAACACGCCAAGTCAGGTGCCAGTATAAAAACCTCACTTCTACCCTTTCAGGGCAACATAAATGGACACAAGGAATAACAAAGGAATAACATGAATTTTAAACCCCACTAATGTCTCTTCCCTTCAGAATCAGTCTCTCATGCCCTCTATAAAGAACAGCAAAACTACTACTTAAGAAGTACTTGAAAGGGGAAGCATCTACCACTGGTTGGGAGAAAGGCAATCTGGAAAGGAAAACTGTAATTGAGTAACCCTTTTGTGCTAAAGCAGAGGCATCGTACGCTTATGTTGCTAAGTTTAGGGGATGGTTCCATCTAAGGAACCCCACACATCCGAGGTGGAGCATGAGAAGGGGGACGGAGAAGAACAGAGTGGAAATAGTTGAATCAGCAGGAATGGTTGCGGGAGGAAGAGGAGCTCCAAGAGAAATTAGCTTTGACCAGGCAAACAGCAGCTGGTTTCTCAGTCACGTTCACATGGCAGAGTAGTAACTCTGTCTCAAGTCAGCCTCTCTGTATCTTGGTAATTGTGAGACTCTTAAAGTCTCTCTGCTGAAACTGTCAGTTAGCTATAGCTTTTTGGTGGGAGGGAGTTGTCAATATTCCAAATGAACACAGATCTTTTTTTGTCAACTCAGCCAGGTTTGTCACACCAAATTCAGAGAAAAGTAGAATGTTAACCCACCTCTTTCTGTGCTCTGAATAGGGCTCCGTTTCTCAATTTTATCCAGCGCTGCACACCAGGCACAGTGCATCCTCAGTCAGGGAGTGACTACCTGAGGAGGATGTGGGAGTCGCTCTGTGACCCTTTCTGCTGGCTTCTGTTTTGCCTTGGCGCTGGGGCAATGCTCACTTTCTGTTTGAAATTAGTTCCTCTTTTTAAAAAGTTATCTAACAGTGAATTTCTCTCATGAGTCAGACATGAAGGAAATCGAGGCTTTTTCTGTGTACCGATACAGGAGAGCACCAAGATTCTTCTTATCCTTAGTTGCTTTGACTGTTGTTAACGATGAGCCTCAGGGGTATTTAGTATATCTACCACCTTGTGCAACCACCACCTCTAACTCTCTCCAAAGCATTATCCTCTCCCATATGCCAAGAGCATAAACACTAAACAGTGACTCCCTAGCCTCTCCCCTCAGAGCCTGGCAGTCTCCCATGCTCTCCGTCTTAGTGTACAGTAGTTTGCATTTCCACTGCTGTACCAGAAGGAAAAAAGGCGTTGTGTTGTATACACTGTCACTTGCTTAAGGACCCCCTGGGCATTTGCCTAGGACAGCTTGGATGGTCATTCCTCTTTGGGTCGAGCTGCTGTGTCCCCCCAGCCCCCTGCAGTCTAGGGGCTGCTGTCATGGGAGGGCCAGTGTACAGAGCAAACCTACTGACGCCCAGGTACTTCCTCTAGGATGGTTGGTTCTGATGTCATCCCACTGCCCCATATCTATGGAGCACGAATCAAGGGTGTGGAAGTGTTCTGTCCTCTGGACCCCCCACCTCCATATGAAGCTGTAGTGAGCCAGGCTGACCAGGAACAGGTATGTCTACTTCTCAAAGAGTATGCTCTTACCTAATCTGAAGGAGTTCACGAGGCTCCTCTGAGGATCATAAAACAAAGCAAAGCAACAAACCCTCTTTCTCGATTCCTTTGTGATGCAGGAGTCTTCATTCCAAATGCCAGAAGGACCAGAAACTGCGGCGAGCCCAGTGGAGCCAGTCTGCACACAGATAACTCGAGGTAACACACATCTTCACTACCCAGCGCCATTATTCAATTGATTGGAACATGGCAGAATGCTCTGTCTGACTAGTGTTTTTGCTGGATGTAAGGTATTCATTCGTCGAGCAAATGCTTCAGGCTGCATCCTTCTTGTTGGGGCCAACAATCCTGTCATCTCTTAGGGCTTAGAAGTGAGATCTAACATGTTAACAGGAGAAAGGAAACATATATACCTAAATAAAGACAGCTACTTAGAACCTTTTCCTGAATGACCAGACTATCCGCAGAGCCCATGGGATAGAGTGGAGTTCGTTATTCCTGCAGTTCCCAATCCACTTCCCTGCTCCGTTAAAGCGAGCAGCGGGTCTCCTTCGAATGGACACGAGTTTCCCAGTGAGTAGTCACATTGTCATTTCTAACCAGAGGTTTTAATGCTCGAGTTAAGGTTTTTTTCTTTCAGCCCTGTGGCCAAGGCTAGCTAGAGTCAATTTACATTTATCCTTGTAATTTAAGGACACGGTTTTTCCAGCTTTCTGTCTTTGGGGAGGTTTTAAATGGCCCAGAGAATTGTCCACTGGTACAAAATCGCAGACAGCAATAAATAATGGATGGAGTTTTCTCCATGTCAGATAGAGGTAGCTTTTCAGCAGTGCAGTTTGGACCATTCTTGTATTCACTGTACATTTGGAAGGGGACAGACTGAGTCTCTGTCACTGAGCTCCAACCTCCCCACCCCCCTCCCACCTTAAGAAGAATTATAAAGCAACGCTCTCTTCCCTAAAGCACATTTATTTTCCACAAGGAATTTTCCGATCAGAAACTCAGCTTCCCAGATGCTGCTGCTACATTTCCTGGGCAGGGCTCATCCGATTCCAGTGTCATTTGCGGATGTATTTATTTTGCAACCACTGGCTCCTTTGCTAGACAATTGAGAGTGTCCCAATGTGGTCACCTCCCGGGCCAGGCAGATGTGCATCTGCCAGCCTTGGCTCAGCAGTCCTCAGACAGCCCCTCGCCCACATAGGTGGCATCTCCAGAAGAGCCAGCTCCTGTGAAAAGCTCTGGTACTCTTGCAGGCTGCATCAGGATGCCCTAGTGAGAAAGATCCTAGACACCTCTAGGAAACAAACCAAACCGATGTTATGGCATGGTCTCTTAATTTTCCCTTTGGGCTTACCGTTTTTTCCTTGTGTGCTTGTTTTAAGTGTGGCAGGGTGATTTGGAGAGGTAGGTTTTGCCATGGTGCTGGGAACCAAAAACCGACTGGGCCACCAGCCTACGTAAATGTTATTAATTATATTATTCTTGCCTTCGCAGGCTTGGGCCTACAGGTGTTTCCTGACCAACATTTTGAAGGTTACAGCTGTTGAAATAATGTGTTTATTTTATTTTAAATCAGGTGGGGTCCTTACTAACACGCCTGCTGAAGAAAACACGTCTGGATCAACTCCTCTTTCCAACGTGGTTCAGCCTCCAAGAAGCCGGAGAGCTCTCCCACTTCTGAGGACAAGATCAAAGAGCGACCCTATGCTTCACCATTCTGAGGAGAGAGGTGATGTCACTCCTCAGGCTCTTGGTAGACCCCTGTGATTTTTTTTCTTTGACTGGTGCCAGGTACAATCAGGTGGCTCTGGCCAGCTGAGGGCCCTGCAAGTTTAAGCAATATCTTGAGAGAGGTTGAGAGGCCATGGGAAAATGAGATAGTCTATGTTCACATTGGGAAGATACATGTGGTATTTCTTTAAAATTAAAAAAAATATGTTTATTTATTTTTGTGTTATGGGGGAGGGTGGGTGCACCATGGTGCCTATGTGGAGGTTGGAAGACAAGCTGTATGGGTCAGTTCTCTTCTTCTAATGTGGGTTCTGGGGACTCTACTCAGGTTGTCGCATTAGAGGCAAGTGCCTTTACCTGCTGAGCCTCTCCACTGACCCTGGCACTGTGTGGCTGATAGAACTGCTCCCAAAGTCATGGGCAATAGCATTTGGTTGCCCATGATGCTGTATTTGGTGCGACTGTAAGACCATTGTGTGAACTGTCTGCCAATTTTCCAGTTGCTAGCAGTTCTCTGACAACCAGTCAAGGAGTGTATGATTTTATTCCCCGGCTCTACAATTTTGTATTTGTTATCTTTTTTAGTGGGCTCTAGTAGTCTCAATTAATCTCTGTTTTTAACATTTTGGATACAGTGAAACATGTTCGTGTTACATCATCTGTTCCCCCTTATTATTTTGGGTATAGTAACATGGAGCCTCTTTGGAATATATGAATACCTGGACATCTATAAACATCTCTCACTATAGAAGAGTATATAAAAACAAAGGAAGCAAAGAAATAAAGTAAACAGCATTTGTAGTTCAACCAGCAAGGGCCTCTGGGGGAATTAGTCTAGTAGTTGCGCTCTGTTCTTCGGAAGCTCTATTCAGAGTAACTGGATACCCTCTAACCTTGCTCTCTCTGGTCCTGTCTGGCCCTTGTGGTCTCTGTTCTGTCCCTCTGACAGTGAGTGTCATTTGTCACAGCTCTGGACTGACCTTATGGAAGCCACAGAGAACACTTCTCTTGTCCCTGCAGCAGCTTTCAGGTGGGGAGGAAGTCCTGCCTCCTGAGACTAGCTGTGTACCTCTGCAAAGCAGGCTTGGCAGCTTGGGCTGTAGTTCAAAGACCCACCTTCACTGTGGACATCCTGTATCCTACCTGGCAAGTTGAGTCTTCGAGCTGGCCCTGTGCCAGCTTCCAGGAGCATGTAGCTGTTTGCACAGCAAAGGGAGGCTGGACCCCCTTTGTATTCTTCAGTCCTGTGGAAGAGAGGACATTTACCTGTTGGCTTGTTTCACTGGGGAAGGCACTGAGTTACTTTCAGTGAGCAAGTGTAAACTTCGCTCTGTCTTCGCACGGAGTTACACTGTGTTTCTGGAAGACTTGTTGTCTATAATGTACACATGTGAAACTGGAAGGACAGCTCCTAACATCCTGGTTCAGAACTCCTGTCTACCTTCTTCCAGAGGAAAAGGAAACCTTCCCTTCTGCCTCTCCCTCCACCCTGTGCTTCCTGCTTCCTTGAATAGCTAAATCCATACTTATGAGGCCTTTACAAATTTAAGTTGACAGCTGTGTGCACTGAAGGCTGATGGTGGCTTATGGACACATGGAGATCAGACCTGAGGATTAACTTCTCCACCCACTTCATGGTAAAATAGCTTCTTGCCAATCTTTATACCTTTACTGATGGAAGCAGCCATGGAAATTAGATCCGAAGTGGACTTTTTTTAGACCCTCTGTTGACCTCTGGAATGATGTAACGTTCCACACCCAAGTTTTCTGTAATAGTCACAGATCTGCTCCACAGCCATGGTGAGCCTCGGTATAGGGATCAGTAGAGTGCCCTTGAGGATGTTTAGGACAAAGGTACCGTGACAGCACAGTTTCTGCTCATCCCACCAGTGTGTCATCTGTACCTTCCTCTCTTTGACTCCTCCAAACCTATCTGCCCCCAACAGTCTCTCGTTCTTCTGCCATCTTTTTTCTGCTTGGCCACCCATTCCTATCTACTCGCTGTACTCCATGAAACACGCTCCTCCGTGGTTTGCACCGTGGATTCTGTGCTGTGTCATCCGTCTTCACAGGGGACTGTTTATGTGTCACCATCCAGTGTCTCTGCACACAGCCTATTGGAAGCGCACACACTTCCCTTCCTCTTGGAAGTGTGTGTCACACGATAGGCTGTGTTAGTCTCATTCCCCTCCGTTCCTTCCGTCCTTCAAGATGGTGAGACGTACACGCATGACCTCAGGCATCTGCCAGATGTTGTCCACACTGAGCTTTGTAGGGGCAGTGTTCAGAGGAGCTTGTTCAATGGTGACTTTTGTCTCTGTCCACAGCCACCCCAGTGCTCAGCTGCGAAGCTGCGACACAGACGGAAAGGAGGCTAGATCTGGCTACAGTGACTCTGAGGAGAGGCGCGAGACCACGGGCATCAAGATGCAGGCCCCACTCTCTGATAGATTACAGGTCTTACATAGACACGAAGCTGCTGGTGGCCAGGTTCCTGGAGCAGTCCTCCTGCAGTATGACTCCAGACATCCATGAACTTGTAGAAAACATAAAGTCTGTCCTGAAGTCTGACGAGGGACACATGGAAGAAGCCATCACGAGTGCCAGTTTCCTAGAGCAGGTACTGTTCTTTCTACACAACACAAGGCTGCTACCAGTAATGGCTGTCATTACTAGAGGCAGAGGGAGTCCATGGTCTCAGTTTCCAAAGACCTGGAGCAGGGGGTTATGTCCTCAGAGAGGAAACTAGAGAGCGCTCCTTTTGACCTTGACCCCCACAAGTGCTCTTGGCCCAGGGGAAGAGAACCCCACTTTCTGGGAGGCGAAACTATGCCTGGTAAAAAGCAAAGGATCTGGGCACTCTGGAGTTCACCACGCTGATGATTTCCTCAATGGGAGATTGTCCAGGATGTTGTATTTGCTTGGCTCTTGACGACAGAGTGGAGCTCACGGTTGGCAAGGTTCTAGGAGCTAGTCCCATGCCCAATGAGTCGCTGGCTCAGACAAGTTGGCTGATAGGACTTAGAGCAGTGGTTCTCAACTTTCCTAATGCTGTGACCCTTTCATACAGTTCTTTATGTTGTGGTGACCCCCTGACCATAACATTATTTTCATTGCTACTTCATAATTGTAATTTTGCTTCTGTTATGAACAGTAATGTAAATATCTGTGTTTCCCGATGGTCTTAGGTGACCCCTGTGAAAGGGTCATTCAACCTCTCCCAAAGTGGTTTCAACCCATAGGTTGAGAACCACTGAATTAGAGGACCAAATCCCTTTCTTTCAATAGATTAAAAAAGTAAAAGGTGCCTTAAACTGAAGCCACCCTGGAAAAAGGCAAAACTGGATATGCATGGAATCCATTTGGGCCTTGGGTTTCTCATTGTTAAACAGAAGGGTTGGGCTAGGTCATCTCCAGCCCTGTGTCCCCAAGTAAGAGGAATTTCCTCCCAGCAAGAACCTTCTCTTTATCTCCGCTGAGAGCTGGTGTTACCTCTTGGCTGTTTATTCATTCTCCTGGGTCAGTGTAGACATAGTACACCACAGTGCCCTGCCCTGAAACAGAGTGGCTTTGGGATGATTGTCCTGTGAGGTTTGGTGGTGGTGAGACTCCTGATTCTTTCCCAAGGCACTAACAATGATAATGAGTTCTGTTCCTATATGTTCTTTAGCCAAGGATTATTAGAGTCACCTAAAACATCATTGATTTTAATTGACTTTTTTTTTTTTTCTGGAGCTGGGGACCGAACCCAGGGCCTTGTGCTCGCTAGGCAAGCGCTCTACCGCTGAGCTAAATCCCCAACCCCTTTAATTGACATTTTATAAACCTGATCCAGAACAGTGGTTCTGTGTTGGTACCACCTGCTTCTTGTTAAAACTCCCAAGCTTGGGGCTGGGGAGATGGCTCAGTGGGTAAAACATTTGCCCTGTAGGCATGAGGACACACGCGCACGCTCCCACACAAGCAGTAGGTGGCTGGTGGGAACTTATACTCCTAACAAGCTATACTGCCTACATCCTCTCCACCTGGGTTGGAACACAGGGATACTGGAGAGATATGAAGAACAACCTTAAAAATAAAACAAGGATGTGCAATCGAGCTATTATATACGGCTCGCCTACTGCTGAGACAATAGAAAACTGGGAGAATTTCTTCAAAACTTCACAAAAGAGGCAAGGTTCAAAACATCTTCGGAATTCTAAATAGATTCTACTTTGGAAAACACCCTCCCTCTATTCTGAAAGAACTAAACATTAAAATCCACAGATGGCTATAAGGGGGGGGGGGGTCAAAAGGCCAGCGGCTGACTGGCGAGGCTAACATCTCCTTCTCCTGCTCTTTTCCCCAAAGATAATGGCCCCAGCCCAGCCCAGCACTTCCCAGGCTCAGATGCTGACCTCGAGGAGACAGCCTGGCCTGCTGCATCTGCGCAGCTGTGGAGACCTGAGCACCTTTTCCCTGGCAGGAAGGCCCAGAGCAGAGAGGAGGCCCCAGCAGCGAGCTGAGGCTGAGCGGCCACACAGCCTCATTGGTGTCATTCGAGAGACTGTCCTGTGAACTGAGTGACATGGAAGGATGTCTGTCCCTCCTCAGTGCCGTTTACTGTCTGGGAGCTGGGGGCACCGCCCATCCCGGAACCCCTCAACAGGGGTCCTGGGTTCGACACTTATCCCTGCTCTCTGGCTCTCATTTTGCTGACGAGGGCACTCAGGTGAACTCGGGTGAAGTAAGTTCTTCCTGGCCCTTCCAGGCTGCGTGTTCCCGGCTGGAGGAGAAGGCAGGGAGGGCTCCTTTGTCTGCTGAATCTCACAGTATCCCCAAGGGGTGAGCAGCAAACAGGCTCCCAGTCTTTGCCTGCCTCACCCCTTATGACTCTTTGTTGTTGCCAAGTTCATTCCCTCGCTGTAAGGGGAGAGCTGCTGGGCTATTTATAGCTGCCTGCGGCCTCTGGCTGCTCAGTGAGAGGAGCTGGCAGGAGACATGATGGTTAACACCAAGCGACTCCAGTCCTCCAGCCTCCTTTAGGCTACCTTCTATCCCATCCTCTTTAGGGAAAGCGGGAGACCAGCTAAGCGGTGTTTTGTTTTGTTTTATTTTTTTAATGAAGGACGTTAAGGGGGAGCACTATAGTTGATTCCTTCATGCTTGCAAACTAGAACACCTAAGACAGAACAGAGAATAAAGCGCTGACTTTGGAAAGTCTGGGCTCCATGTGTAGTGTTTGTGTGCGTACAGATAACTCATGGAAGTGAGTTTGGGGCTGTGGTGTTCAGGGTGCCTCTCTAGGCCACCAAAGTTTGTTTCCACAGTTCTGGAACCCCAGAGATCACAATGCGTCAGGCAAGCCCTGGGCTGAATTTAACACTTTATGCTGAATGGCACTGTGGACCGGCATTCTAGTGGGGCCATAGACAGAAAGTCAGTAAGGCAATTACTGACAGTATTGATACTAAGAAGGTGGTCAGGGAGGGCTTCTGTGAGGAAATGGCATTTGAGCTGGGCCTTGACTTTGCGGACCCGGGGAGACTGAGACAGAGACAGAGGCCGGGCATACTAGTGATCGCAGAGTTGTTTTGAAGGAGAGGTGGATGGAAGCCAGCTCACTGCATTCTGTGTTAACGATGGGGTACCCTGGACATTGCTAACACAAGAAAAATAAGCTTGATCCTGTTTCAAAATGATCGCCGTGTGACTGGGAAAATAGTTAATTCAGATGGGAGTGGAGGCAAGGAGATGGAATAAAGCTGCCTGGGCAGTGAGCACCCGTTCGATTGGGCCCCACCTCAGCGCTACGATGAGGGTGCTGAATTCTCAATTGATGTTCGTCACAGCCTTTTGTGGGAGCTGCTATTTGTCTCCATGGTATAGGACATTGATATTTCATGACATTCACGCCCGCGTGGCCGGACTTGGCAACCTCCATGTGTCCAGCTTCCCAGGTAGTTGTATTTGTGTTCCCTCTTTTGGCAAGAACACTGTTGAGCATCCTGCTTGGTTCATGGGACCTTAGACACCCCTGGCTCCATATCAACCACTCATATTAGAGTGGGCTCAGGGGTCGCTGAGCTGGGGTGGAAAGTGGGCTTGGGAAACATTGGGAAATGAAGGGCCATGAACAGGCTGGGTCTGGCTGAGTGCCTGAGTGAGCTTCATCAGGGGGGCTTCCCCAACGGTCGTTTCTTTTGTTACCACCTCAGCCCCATCCTGAGTGAGAGACATACATCTTCTGGCCTCTCTAAAAGTCCTCAGTGTCACCAAGTAGCTTCTCACCACAGTCTGGGCTGCTGCCCAAGGTTGAACCTGCTTTCTCTGTGAGTCACTACAGTGTCACAAACCTCTGGCCTCACTGCTAGCTGCTCACAGGTAGACTGCCCGGGACCCCGGTCTTGTCACTTCACTTTGCTTTTGCTTCAGCTGCCTTTTCAGGGGGAGGCCCAGGAGTTCTCAGCCTACCAGGGCCTCCTCCCCACAGTTGGTGAGAAGAAGTTCTGGCCATATCTCTGCGTGCGGCCAGACCTTATATACCCTGTGACCACTCCCCTCAACCCGATTTTTCTCCCTAGCTGCACCTCTTTGCAATCTCTTTCCTGAGTCCCCTGCTGGTTGCCTCCGACTACCACCACTGAGCATATAATGTGCCTCAAAGGCTCAGGGCAGACGGCTAAGGCATCAGAAGTGTGAACCTTTGAGGCATGGTACAGAGATGCTCTATGTGTCCTGAGGTCAGGGTGGTTGCCAGCCACGAGCTGATGAGGAAAGGCATGGAGCCTGAGGGTACAGCCCAAAGGGTAGCAGAGGGGCTGCCTCAGTTTATCAAAACTGCAGGGTCAAAATGTCTCATGTAAGTCCAGAACCTGAACGTGTTGGTGAAGAGATCAATCTCTCCCTTGACTTCCGTCCTCTTTGTAATATTGCAGTATTGATAATACCATTCATTTCCCCCCCCTCTGTAAATATTCTCAAATACCAAAGTATTAACAGTATGGCATGTATACTCATAGGTTAATGGAATATGTTATAGGCAGGCCATTTTTCATTAAAGTACCACAGGGATCCGCAGTCCAGAGGTGGAGACAAAGGATTTCAAATGCGATGTCAGAATGCTAACAGTATTGATTACTGAGCCTAGAAATATCTGAAGTAAGTCTCCACTAGCAAAGTGAATGTCACTCAGGATATCTGACTGCCTAGAACATTGTGCAGTCATTGTTGGCTTGGCCTCAGTGAGTAAGAACATGGTGCCCACTTTGGGAGCTTGGCACAGGATAAATCAGGACAGGGGTTCCTCCTTCAAAACGTTCCGGCCAGCTCTATGTCTGGGTGTCTGAGGCCAAAGAGGAAGGTGTTCCCAGCTTTTGCACTTTAGGAAGACTGGCTGATGGCTTACTGCCCCAAGAGTCCTGCCTGATAGTGAGGTTTCAGAGAGGAGGCTCTGAATTCCAGCTGCCTGCCTGCTTTCATTTACCTCAGGAACCAGACATTTACTGAAGGCCTAACTGGCAAAATCTGGTTACTCTCCAGCAGTCTCTGTAGACCAAGCCCACCATCCACCCCAACACACCAACCAGAGAAACAAGCAGTGTTGTGAAAACAGAGAAGGGAGTCAAACAGAGTCCATTGGAGTGGTCGGCCGATGAAGGAGTCCAGTGGCCCCAGATTTGTCTTGGGGTGTTGACAGAAGCTTTGGGTTCAAACAGGGGATGAACTGTGGCAGGCAGATAGAAGTTTGTATATTTAAGCAGTCCCAGTCAAGGGTTGGCCCTTCATCACCTTGGCTTCTGACCTTTAGGATTCTTAATCATGGCTTTTGTCAGAGGGTCCAGTCTGGTTCTGCTAAGATAGGTGATCTGCTCCAGGATTTGTGCCTGCCCTCATGTCATGGGTGGTCTATCCTGCCTACTACTGCCTCATGTTGCTGCAGGGTAAGGACCAGGACTAAGTGTTTGAGCTTTAAAGGGGGATGAGATTAGGTGGGAGCTTCACTTTTTAGACACTTTGGCCGAGGAGGTGACTGTCGGGCAGTGTTCTAGCAGGAGTTTGACCCAAAGTAAAGGAGACACAAATTACAGATAGAGGTGCCTCACATCCTGTGTCAGGTGCCTCGTGAGCCCAGGCGAGGAGTTGGAGCTTCGTAGGAAAAGCATCTTCTCTATATCTGGTAGGGTTGCAACCGTGCGTCTGCAGCCTTTCAACCAACTTCTTTCAGTTAGAAATACCCACTTCAGTTTTTTACATTGTCTTTCTATAGTGTGGTAAGTCAACCTTTTAAAATCGATCCCGTTGTCATGGTGTCCGTCAGCCATGCTTGTCTTTTGTGTCCTGTAAGTTAGAAATCAGCATAGGCCAGGTCTAAAGTGCAGACAAGTGAGCGGTTATTACAGGGAAGCACGCTGGGTTACTCAAGAGCCACAGGAGACGACCTCATTGGCAGGTCAGCCACGAACAAACGTGTATATTTCTGTTTATGGGGAAGGGTTAGAAAAGGTTTGGGGGACACATTGCTCATGATTCAAAATGTGTCTGCCTTTGTGTTAGAGTTAACTTAAGATCCACAGAGATTTTATTATCTAAAGTCTACCACGCTGGCCTGGAGAGATGCCTCAGTGGTTAAGGGTGACTGATGTTTTTCCAGAGTTTCCTCATTTTGGCAGCTCCAGGGGATCTGATGCCCTCTACTGGCCTCAGATGGCACCTGCACACACTTGGCACGCACCACACACACACACACACACACACACACACACACACACACACACACACACACACAGAGGACTCTGCTAAAGCATTATAACAAAAGCGTATCGAAGCTCCTTGGACCAAGGACAGTCTGGTTAGATTGGCATCCATCTTGGCAGTTACTGGTCCTAACCGGTTTGCCCTTGCCTTCTTGCTTTTGCTTGCTTTCTTGAGTGTTGCTGCTTCAGCAGGATCTGCTGATTCCCTGGCTCAGTCCTAAAAAAAAAAAAAAGCAACAAACCAGTCTTTCAGAACTCTTCTCTTTGTGTTCTGAACTTAACCTTGTCTCTGGGCTATCCTGGCTTGCAGTTGGTCTGGGGCCCACTTCAGTCTAAGTCACCCAGTTTCCACTGAACCTGTTCTCTATGGTGGCACCTGGACATTGAAAAGGAGACTGGAAGGGATCAGGAGCAAGTGCCCCACCCCCACCCCATACTTCCTCTCTGTACAGGAGGCTCCGAGGAAGTGAAGATCCCTGGAGAGGCCTGCAGTGCCAAGGCCCGAGGCTCTTTAAGTCCCTCAACGTCAGAAGAACTGGCAGAAGGAAAGGGAGCTGCTGCCAGCTTCTCCACCCAGTGGGAGAGGAGTCTCTGAAGCAAAACAAAGGAGCCCATCTCTACCTTTCCCCAGGCTGCTGCAACTGAGAACAAGAGAGAGCCCCTGGAAAAGGCCTCAACACAGCCATCTTTGTTTGCAAGGTGTTCCTCCCTGGGGCTTCTGAAAAGCAAGTCAGGCCTGCAGCCAAGAGGCAGCACTTTTCCATCTCATCGGGCTGGGCTAGTCACTCAACAGGTATTTACTGAGCTACAGGCTCCCAGGCAGAGGGCCAGGGGCTGAGGAGGTGATGCTGACTGAGGGAGAGAGGGCAATGCTAGTTACCCTGACAAGTAGTGCCAGTCATAACAAGGAGACACGCATTGAGAGCAGGGAAAAAAGATTTACGCACATTAAAGGCAAGATGAGACTTTATTCAAGAGGGTCTGAAGTGAGGGGGAGAGGTCAGATTCAACCTGGAGCACAAGGACAGGTAGAGATTTGTAGGAGGGCGTGTGGTGGTGGTGATGGTGGTGGTGTCCCATTGCTGGGGTTAGAACCCAAAACTTAGTGCGTGCTAGGCAAGTTTGCTCCTGAGAAGCCGTCTCCCCAGCCCTTTGGTAATTGATTTATCAATTCAATAAAATTATTGCAGAAGGCAGGTCGAAGTGGGAAGATAGAAGGCAGAGAATGAGGAATTGGTCAGATCTAAAGGGTGTGGTTTTCTCACTAAAGAAGGACTAAGTACATCAGGGTAGAGTCTGAGCGTCCAGAGGGGGACTTGAGAGGACCAGGGGGCTAAGGGGTTGATCCAAGAGAGAATCTGCAGTCTGTGTCCTTTTCAGAATAGGAAGCTCTGCCACCCTGCTCCTTGCCTCTCAGGGTTATGGCTTTTGAGCAGGGAGCTCCTCTTATCCCAGTAGCTGGCACGCTCTCTTGTGTTTTGCCCCAACCAAAAAGTAAGAGCCAAAATTCAGGATGAATCATCCTCCTGCTCCTGCCAAGTGGCTGTAGGTCCCAGGTCTACAGAGGCTTTCCCAATGCCCGTTAGATACTGTATGTGGGTCTTCATCCAAAAAGAGTAATTCACAGTGGACTGTGGGGTTGGGAGGGGGCTGAGAGGGGACAAGAGGGAAGGAGAGAGAGAGAGAGAGAAGGCGGGGAGGGAAGGAGAGAGGCATGAAGAAAATGCTAAGCAAGGGGAATTGTTGGAAATGTCCTCCTTTGCTTGGGAACTGTTTTGCCTATGTGCCTCAAGCCTGCTTGCAGAAGATAAGCAGGTTTTTAACAGTAAACCTAAGGTAGGAGCTAAAGGCATCTGATGGGAGACGGGCTGGGCTGCTGCTTTATTTTGTAGCCCAGGAGCCAAATATTCAATGAAAGAAATTTACTTGCTTGAGATTACAGAATCGCCAAGTGGTAGAACCATAATATGTTTTCTACCTCTGTCACGAGAGATTGCTCGCTCCTATAAGGACTCTGATGGGTGGAAATTGGGAGGGAAAGAGGATACAGAGCCCCACAGGGAGCAGAGACACCAAAGTTATGATGTCACTTCTCTTTACCTCCATACATGTGTTTATTTATTGTAGTGTATTTGTAGAGGTCAGAGGACACCTTGCAGGAGTTGGTTCTCTCCTTTCACTATGTGGGTCCCAGAGATTGAACTCAGGTCATCAGATTTAGCAGGAAGTGCCTTGAGCAGATGAGACATCTCACCAGCCCAGTATCTTTTCTAAAAAAGAGTCATGATGACAGCAAAGATGTTTGTAATCCCAGTAATACCAGTTCATAATCCCAGCATTCAAGAAACGGCGATGAATCATGAGTTTGAGGCCAGTCTGGATTATGTAACAAGACCCTGTCTCAAAACAACAACAAAACAAACAAAGAAAACCAACCAAACAACAACAACAACAAAAAAACCCCAAGTCTGACTTTATTATGAGGTCTTCTAGTCTTCTAGTGTAGCTGAATTTCCTCCTAATTAATTGATTGGATAATAAAGATGACAAGAAGCCAATCACTGGGTAAGGAGGAGGCAGGCCTTCTGGGTCCAAGTGAGGGAACGCAAGAGAACGTAATGCCCCTTTTTTGGACGATGAGGGGAGCAAAAGCAGGCAAAATGTAGACTGGGGACTGTTAGGTCTGGTTGTGGAATCCACCTGAATCCACCATGGGAAGATTTCTAACATAGAATAGTTGATGAGTTTAGGACGATAGATCCCGAGCCCAGCGGTTCTGTTAGCTGTTGATTCTAAAGTAAGAGTGTCTGGTGTTTTCCATTTCACCTGAACTCAGCTGAGCTCCAGGGGGAGGGTAACTGTAGTGGAGTGTAGGTTGGTGAGAGTGTGACCCCAGCTGGCTGCAGAAATTTGGGAGTCTTCGCAGTTTGGCCACAGCTAGCTGCAGGGGTTAGTGAACTGGAGGAAGTTGGGCAGACCACTGCATGGGGCTAGCCATGGGGTCAGGGAGACGCCCAAGGCCCAGAGAGTAGCCAGTGATAGTGTAGATTGTTTTAAAATCATTACACACAACATTCTAGAACTATCTTTTTTTAAAAATTGCATTGGCTGGCGTTTCTAGTATAATGTGGAGGAGCATTGGCGGTTTTTACCCTTTACCTGATCTTAGAGGAAACACCCCTGATGCTTTTCTACTTTTTATTCTTAGAGACAGGGACTCACGTAGTCCAGGCTGGCCTTGAACTTCTGACCATCACTTGTCAGGTACTGGTATTACAGGCACGAGTCACCATGCCTAGTTTATGCAGTGCTGAGGACAGAGCCCTTCATACATGCCTGGCAACACTACTAACTGAGCTACATCCCGGGTTCCAAAGTATATATTATTTATATTAAGATGGACCCATATCTGATATTAATGGCTTTCTATTGGCACAACTCTTGAATTATTGAACAAACCCCACTAATTTGTGATGCTTTATTTCTTAATGGAATGTTGGACTCTGCTAATGTTTAGAAAGTTCCCAATGGTATTTGTCAATGGCATTTGTATATTTTTTTTTACACTGACTCCCTCTTGTTTCCACATAGATATTATATTTGCTCTATAAAATTATTTTTGTGCTCTGAAATACCTCTGAGCATTGGGCTATCTGAACTCTGATATATTCATAGGGATGGTAGATTTCTTGTTCAGGTTCTTTTGGGGAGGGGATAGTTCTCTGATGTATGTCTGTAATTGTGTGATATATTTTCCCTCCATGCCTTCTGGTACATGCTTTTTAGGGTCTTCGTTTCTGGGAGGCTCCTGTGTCATGTAAAACCTTTATTAAGTAAACTTACATGGTTTTATTTAATTATATTTATCTTGTTCATGAACCTATGTTGTGTGATGGAGATTTTAACCCCCTCTCCTAAGATTTCTTTTTAAGTGCACCACAGTGATACTAGGTGCCCAGAGGCACTTGAGGATTTATCCTTGCTGGGGTTTGTCACAACTCCATTTGAAATAGGAAGCTGCTGTCCTTCAGGATGGCTCAGACAAGAAGCTGCCTGCATTTACATATCCCAAATGTGCTTTTCAAGTAATGAATAGATACCGGGCACAATCCCAGATACTGGGTGCTATGGTTGATGGAACGAAGCAGTGAATTCTGACAAAATCAGAGACTGCAACAGGTCTCATGTGGGAGGTTTACGAAAGGGAAGGGGTAAGGGGAAACAGGCTGCCTCTGGGTCGAGGAAGGGAAATGGGGAGGAAAAGAGAGGCTCTTCAATTAGGGCTGTGGCGCATGGACAGGAGGAGATGTACGGAGGACATGGGACAAAGGCAACAATGGGAATATGTCACCTCTGGAGAGCTAGTGATGACCTGTCTTGTCACTGGGTCCCTTGGGGCTGACCGTGAAGGTGCCTGATTGCTAACGGTGGTGAGTGTGAAAGGTCTCCTAAAGTCACATGTGCTTGAACACTTAACCCCCAGCAGGGCCAACAGCCTGGCCTAGAGAGTCACACAAGGAGGGCTTTAAGGTTATATCCACTCCTGGCTCTGACCTATACTCTGTTTCCTGTTGCCTAGGTGCTATAAGCCTACCCCTATCTCCACACGTTTTCCCCAGGCTTCCATACCGCTGTATAATGTACTGAAACCCCAAATATAACTCTTTTGCTTTCCTAAATTGCTTCTGCCTGCTGTTTTGTCACAATGATGGAAAAGCTAAAACAGGAAATGTTCAGTGAGTGGAGAAGATAGGTCTTACCAGTTTGTGGGTTCTCTCCTGTGAGCCAGCAGGCTGCTGTAGGTAGGGAAGGAGAGTTGTAAATGGTAGTAGTTGGTTCTAAAACGGACATTAGTGGTCAAAAGCAATGGTTAGTTAGATCCAGGTACCCCTATAATCCCTGTATACCAAAGGCAGTATTGCTAACCCAACACCAGAAATCTCTGTTGCTTCTCTATATTCCTGGCCAACTGATGACTTCCCCAAACACCCATGTTACATAGATTGCCATTATGCTGATGGAATGGGCCAAGAAGTGAATGAGACAGGGACCTCGTCACCCACACAGCACTCACAAAGTGACAGGGAAGAGGCACAGAGGGCAGATGCCTCAGTTTAATATGCTCAGCTCTGGGAAAGGCATGTCCTGCCACTTGGGGGTGTGGTGGGATATGGCAGAGTGGTGGTAGTGGTGGTGAGTGGTGTGTTGTGGGGACAGCCTGGAGCCTGAAGAGGACTTCTGCTGACAGTCACTGAGGCTGAAGAGCTGTTTGGAGGACTGTGTGGTCGCAGGCACCTCGAGGAATCACAGAGGCAGTGGCTGGACAGAAGTTGGAATCAGGCTTGGGATGCATTGAGGCCTGGGATTTCATCCTGTCTGTCCAGCCCGAGGCCTGGAAGCTAGCCACCTGCTGTGAGGTTCCACATGTAAACAACTGGACTCTTCTTGCAACGTTATTGCAGAAACCTGGAGAAAGGTTTGGGATTTAAGAACCAAAATATGAATTGCATGCAAGATTATCAAAAAATCATCAAAACTGCAAGGGGCAGGGGCATTTTTCTTCAGAAGTGTAATAGTAACTTTTATTGCCAGACGTAATTGTCATCTCGGAGCTTTACTGCTAAATAAGCTCACCCTTTCTAGTTCTTTCTGAACTCTGGCTGGCTGGCTCAACTCAGCTGGTCTGGCTTAAAATTCCTCTCCAAGTTGACTGATTCAAACCAGCTTCTCTCGGCTTCTGACTTGGCTGCTCTGCTTGGAACAACTGTCTCTGGATTTCATGAAGTGAACTGTACTGTGATTGCACTGTTTGCATAAACTGAACAGAATTGCACAGACTCAACTGCACTGAACTGAACTCAATTCTGAACTGCACTGAGTTCGATTGCATTGCCTGAACTTAACTGACCTCCCTTAATTGGTTGTCATTTTCAAAAATCACCACTTCCTTCTACAAACTAACCTTACCTACATCATTTAGGACTAAAGGTGTGTGTACTAAGGACATGCCTGTTTTCTAGTCAGAGGGATTAAAATGGCGTCTGTATTCCAGCCAAATCATAAAGACCCAGGTCTTTGGATGTCGTCCTTTGCCAGAGAAGTCATGGTGCTGGTTTAAAATTCCTCTTCAAGAAGTATCTTCACAGCTTGGGGTGTGGCTCAGTGACAATGCTTGCCTAGCATATTTGAAGCCTGGGGTTTGATCCCCAGCAAGAATTTTTTTTAATAAAAAGTATGATAGCATAATGGGGCAGTGGAAGGGGCTTAAAAGGATAACTTTATGTTTAAAAGTGTGAAAGGAAACCTGTCTTAGTCCACTAGGCTTCTGGATGCTCTTTGGGTACTTAGGCTGTCTGTGATTGTATGTCCCCTCCCTTTTCAGTTTTCCCAGGTGTGTGGTTCTGCATTAGCTTTCTAGTCCCCACCCTTACACCGGCTCCTTCCTCTCCTGTGGTCTGGCCATGCTGCTCTGGCTTCCCCAGAGTTCCTTAAGCAAGCAGAGTACCTGTTCCTATCTCAGGGCTTTGAATGCCCCAACCTCCAAGCCTGCTGCTCTCAATCTGCATCAGGCTTTCCCACCGTCACACACACACACACACACACACACACACACACACACACACACACACACACACACACACACCCCTCTCTTCTACACAAACTGCAACCTTTCATACTTCTTCACTCATCCCGCCCTACCCTCAGCACACACCGTGATCTGAGAGAACTATATATTTTACCTTTATCTTTTATCTCCTCCACTGGCATGTAAATTCAGACAGGCAGGGATTTTGTTTGGGTTCTGCCCAGCTGGACAGAATTAAATCTGAAGCCACTCTTGATGACTGACGTTGGTAATCTAAAAAGAGCCCAAACATTCCACTTAACACTAAAAGACCTTTTGATTCACCACTGGGTATTTAAGGTATTACAAATAGTAAGGTTTTGTTGTTGTTTGTTTTTGTTTTGTTTTTTAAATAGGAAGCTTTCTTGGTGCATTTCCGGTTAGATTGCACTTCAAAGAGTTCTGCTTTCATATTACTTTTTTGTTTTAATTACCCATTGGTCAGTTTCGTTGTGTTCAGGAACAACATAAACCCATTATCCATTTGGCTTTCAGATTGGAGCAGGCAGTAGAAAGGAAACCGACTCTGTGGGAGCGGGTTGGATGTCTCCGGTGCATAGCTGGGAGGCAGATAGGCACTCGGCCCAGAAGTTTTGAGCAGGGTCAGTGCAGTCCGCGTTCCCTGATCACAGAGCTGCTGCTGCACGAAATCTGCTCAGCGCCGGATGTTCTGATAGCAAGCGGCTGGGGAAGCAGGGTCAGCGGACAGGGAGACCATTTTCTCTTGAAACCTTTTGGGTATCACTGTCCCACATCCTCCAGAATGCAACTCCAAGTGGATGTTGCACAGCTGAGTTGTAGAAATCATGGGTGTCCCAGGTCAGGAGAAACAGACCCCAGGGTTAGATTGGCTGAAACTCTGAAAACCCAGTGCGGGGGGTTGGAGGGAACCTGGTGGAAGGGATGTTCTGGAATGTGGGCAGAAGCCCACGAAGAGTCTGTGCTTTCCAGCTTGATAACTTTCTTTCTCTGCTTGATTTGCTTTTTCATGAAAGTAGCTTGAAAGGCAAAACAATCGAGGTGGGGGCCTTTCTTCCCTGCTACGCCCTCACCTGCTTGGAAGGATAAAGCCAAGGATTACGGGATGGCTAGAGAATTGAGGACGATGAAGATACTGTGCGCGCTTGCCTTCATCTGTACCAGGGATGAGGAGTACCGCGGCATTTTGCTGTGCGCCACCAGGAGGCGGCAAAGTACCACAGTTTGACCCAACGATCGGGGAAGACCTAAAGTCCAGAGACTTTATCAGAGCTGTTGGCTCTATGGGCATGTTACTGTCCCCACGGTGCTGGGGCCGACCCGGTGTGGAGGGCAGGAAGCATTGTGTCCTGATGATGCTGTACTTTTGTGACCAGCGATTTTCTTTGATTTGTGTGTGTGTGTGTGTGTGTGTGTGTGTGTGTGTGTGTGTGTGTGTGTGTAGCTCAGAGATTGATAGTGATTGTCTTCCTTTAGTGCTTTCTACCGTAGGTTTTTTTTTTTTTTTTTTTTTTTTGACAGGGTCTCTCATTGAACCTGAAGGTCACTCACAGCCTATACTGACTGAACAGCAAGTCTCTCTGGAGGCTGTTGTGTCTCCTTTCTGCTCTGCTGGGATTCCAGGCCTGTACTGTCACTCTGTCACACTGGAGTCATGGGCCCTGAGGATAGGACCCAGGTTCTCATGCCTGCATGTAATACAAGCACCTTATTATATGAGCCATCTCTCATGCTCACAAATTAATTTTTAGTATTGATTGTGTTTAACATTGGGCTGCCACACACCATGGCTTGGGCTGTCGCCACAGGACGCTATATACACTGACCCTCTGGTGAAGCCTCCAGAAAGAAAATAAAAGGCTGTGGTGATTTTCTAAAGATCAATGGCTCTCTGGAATCACCAAGATTGTGGCAACCCACAGTTCTTCCTCCTCCAGTGTTCTCTTCATGAGGAACCAGGGCTGGTTTGGGGGTATGGGGAGAGAGCTGTCTCTCTCGATGACTGGGAGATGAATGTGTTTCCTTCAGGTTCTCTTGTGGAATGCTCTGCGAATTTCTCCTAGGGACTCAGAATGCCAGTCAGCTGCATTCAATCTGGGCCCTTTTAATTAGCGGTTCAGTGTCCTTGGCCCACTGCCCTCTGGAGGATCCAAGCCTGTTTCCTTAACAACAGTAGGAGGATGAGGAGGTTCTGCAGTTGCCATGGGATCCTGGGCATGGGAAAGGGTGGAGTGTGTGGCCAGGGAGGGGTTTATCTTCGCAGAAGCAGGAGTTGTTCTTTCCAGCTTCCAGTTTTTGGAAGCAAACTTAACATGGGGACGCTCTTGTATCTGCTGATGCCATAGAGCACGGTGGACCAAATTCCCTTCACAAATAAAATGTTCGGAGTTGGGCAATGGTAGAAGGAGGGATGCTGGGCCAAAGCTATTAGCGGGTGTTAAGGAGCATAGCGTGCTTGGGCTGGCTGCCTCAGGCTTCTTCTCTTCCCTCCTGTGCTTGGGCTCCTTTGGTGTGTGGGAGTAAGGCACTCCCTACAGCTCAGCCAACTTGTATTGGCCAGCAAGAGGCCTGTGTGTGGTGTGACCTCTGGCCCCAGCAGGGCTGGCTGTCCCAAAGAAAGGCCGAGGCCATAAGGATAGACTGGCATGGAGTTAGCCACAGCTGCCCATCACTTCTGTGATGGAAAACCACAGGAGGGGTTTGCTGTATTGCACCTTACCCAGTACTCAGCAGCTGAAGTATGTGCGTGCTGATGGCGGTGAAGCCTACCAGTCAGCAACAATGGATATGCACTGCCACTCTCCTGACATTACACAGTCCTGGTTCTGATTAGCTTCCCAAATCTCGTTTGCTCTTCTATGTCCAACCACCTGAACTTGGAGTCACAAGGGGGAGAATTCTAGGAAACAATAATCTACATTTTAAGTTGACTCAGGGAATTCTATCGCACTCTCTTTATGCTGACGAGCATGTGTGGATCTCTTCAGCGAGCTGCTCCAGGGCCTACGCCTTTGAATTGTATGGTCTCCACCAAATGACTGGACAAACCCCTGGGTGGCCTATAAGAAGGGTCACTGTAGTGTAATCAGCCTCCCTCCAGGGCTCCAGGACCTGACCTGCAGGGCTTGCAGAGTTGAGCGGCAATCAGCGAGTTCCAGCCCAGACTCTGCCTGCAGTTGTAGTGTCTTCATCTAGAATGTAAAACGCACTCCTGCAGCTGCGCATTTGTTCTCTCATTATTCCACCAGAGGGAGTCTTACCTCGCGTTTGGTTTCTGAAGCCTGTGGTTTCCCTGAGAGAAAGCGAAGGAAGCGCTGGGAGGAGTTGAACACACACGCTGGAGCAGTGAACAATTAGAGATGTGTACAGTTCTTCAGTCACCTTATCTGCCAAAGCCACCCTTTGCCTGCCAAGCTGGTTGGTCACCGGAGTCAAGCACTGCTGGGAGAGGCTGGCTTCCTGGCTCTCGTGTGTCCATTCGGAACACCAAGAGTCCCCCCTCCACTCTCTCAAAGACCCTTTCTACCTAATCTCCATAAAGTAACAACCACCCAGTTCATTCCATGCCAAATGAAGAAATTTTAAATTGTGGTAGAGGATATGAAAACATAAAAACGTTTACCACTTTAACCATCGGAAATTTAAAATCAAGTGAGATGCATTAAACATAATTTGCACTGCTGAACTTTAGGACCTCACACGCTCGAGGTGATCAGTCTACTGCTGAGCTGATGTGTGTGCATGTCCTTGTATGTGTTCTTGTGTTAAGTGTATGGGCGTGCATGCACATGTGAAGACTCGTGTGTAGGCCAGGGGTCCACAGCAGCAAATGTTCCCCTCAGCCACTCCAGCTTATTTTTTGAGACAGGGCTTCTCAATGACCCTAGTGTTCATAGATTAAGCTAGACTGCTAGCCAAACCGGTCTCCACTTCCCCAATGCTGGAAATGCAGACTTTTTACATTAGTGCTGGGGATTGAACCCAGGTCCATACGCTTACATGGCAAGCACTTTGTCTACTAAGCCTTCTCCCCCAGCCACGTTACTTGTTTCTAAGTGAGCAGTTTAGTAACCCATGAAAATATACTCTCCCACAGTTGTACAATTAACCGTCAGGGCTCACACAGTCTGCAGTGACTTTAAAGAAGGGATCACTTTGTACTTGAGGACTGAAACCCTAGGAGCACATTCGCATTCTACATTGGATGGCCGTTATTTCTGTGTGCCTTAACGTCTTATTCATTAACAAAATTAACCAACCGTTTGGCTTCCTATAGGGCCTGCTACGCTAACAGTTTTTTTGACCACCCTTTCAGCTGCAAAAATTCTGTTAGTACTAGACACATAGGTCTCACAAGATGAACATACTCAATGAGGTCAAGTAACCCAAGATAAAACAGGACTTTTAGAAGACTAAATCTAGCTATTCTGCAAGCCTTGCGGTGGCTTGGGGCGGTGCCGGATGGATGAAGGGGTGGGGCATCGCAGGGGCGGGATTTGAGGAGGGGTGGGGCTTACACACAAAAGCACGCTGCTCACAACAGGCTCATTCAGGGGCCCCTGGTGATTCAGCTGTGGAGCCATGTCTTTTGAGCGAATACAGAGATCGGAGAAGTAACTCTTCCTTCTCTCCCTGTGGGATAATGAGAGCGAAGTATTTCCTTTGCCTTTAGGACTCCCCCGGAGGACGCTGGTGCTACCCAGTTTAGATGGCCCTTTTCCCTAGTGATGAGGGTGAGTGTTATAGAGGGTAGTTCAGCTGGCAGCAAGGAAGGCAGGGCAAATGGGAGTCTGGGCTTCTTGGTGCTGCCTGCAGCCAGGGACACAGCGGTTCTCCTTGTAGGACTAGCTTACCAGGGCCAGGGCAGGGGGGTGGGGTGGGGCTTTCTATCTCATGCAACTCCTGGTCGATAGCAAACTTAGGCCAAGTGAGCCAGGGAGAGTGGTCTGCGACCTTCTCAGAAGAACTTGTGTCATCTCACATGAGGGAGAGAGGGGGATGAGGGGAAGAGATGACAAGCAGTAAGCAAAGATTCCTGTTGTAGCTCTCAATCCCATCTAGTTCTCAGAGGGAGGAGTGCCAGTGTGGTTATTTCAGAGGTGACTGCATAGAGTGCTTTCAAAACTGGTGAGGAGGCAGGGGTCCAGCACAGCCAGAACCACTTGGGAGGTAACTAATTTCTTTCTTTTTTTTTAATTGGATATTTTATGCATTTTTATTTTAAATGTTATCCCCTTTTTTTGGTCCCCACTCTCCCAAGTCCCCTCCCCCTGATTCTATGAGGATGCTCCCCCTCCCACCCATTCACTCCCACCTCAGTACCCTAGCATTCCCCTATGATGGGGAAACGAACCTTCACAGAATCAAGGGCTTCTCCTCCTATGGATGCCAGACAATGCCATCCTCTGCTACATATGCAGCTGGAGCCGTGGGTCCCTCCATGTGTACTCTTTGGTTGGTGGTTTAGTTCCTGGGAGTTCTGGGGTATCTGGTTGGTTGATATTGTTGTTCTTCCTATGGGGTTGCAAACCCCTTCACCACCTTCAGTCCTTTCTCTAACTCCTCCATTGGGGTCCCTATGCTTGGGTTAGCTGCAAGCATCCTCATCTGTATCCCTAAGGCTCTGGCAGAGCTTCTCAGAAAACATCCATATCAGGTTCCTGTCAACAAGCACTTCTTGGTGTCAGCATTAGTGACTGGGTTTGGTGGCTGCAGATGGGATGGATCCCCGGGTGGGGCAGTCTCTGGATGGCCTTTCCTTTAGTCTCTGCTCCATTCTTTGTCCCTGTATTTCCTCCTGTATTTTGTTCCCCCTTCTAAGGACTGAAGCATCCACATTTTGATCTTCCTTCTTGAGTTTCATATGATCTGTGAAGTTTTTTTTTTTTTTTTTTGTTTAGGTATTCTGAGCTTTTGGGCTAATATCCACTGGTCAGTGAGTGCATACCATGTGTGATCTTTTGTGACTGGGTTACCTCACTCAGGATGATATTTTCTAGTTCCATCCATTTGTCTAAGAATTTCACGGAGTCATTGTTTTTGATAGCTGAGTACTACTCCATTGTGTAAATGTACCGCATTTTCTGTATCCATTCCTCTACTGAGGGAATCTGGGTTCTTTCCAGCTTCTGGCTATTATAAATAAGGCTGCTATGAACATAGTGGAGCATGTGTCCTTGTTATATATTGGAGCATCTTTTGGGTATATGCTCAAGAGAGGTATAGCTTGGTCCTCAGGTAGCACTAGGTCCAATTTTCTGAGGAGCCTCCAGACTGATTTCCAGAGTGGTTACCAGCTTACAATCCCACCAATAATGGAGGAGTGTTCCTCATTCTCCACATCCTCACCAGCATCTGCTGTCACCTGAGTTTTTGATCTTAGCCATTCTGACTGGTGTGAGGGGGAGTCTCAGGGTCTTGATTTGCATTTCCCTGATCACTAAGGATGTCGAACATTTCTAGGTTCTTGGGCTGTGAAGAGAAGCGGCCCTTGCCTCTTGCAGGTGTTGTGGGGATTAAGGTATCTATGGTGCTTTGATAGGGATCTGGCCCAGAGGCCTGGTTCTAGGGCCAGCTGAGATTCCCCTTTCCACTCTGCCTAGCAGGCTGCGATGGGCACTCTGCTCCGTGTGATGGGAGAAAAGGCTCTGTCAGAGTTTAGGTTTAGTTGACTTCTAAAGTGGAAGCAGGGAAGGTATTGCAGCATCCAGTGTGGCTGTGTTGGGGAGGGACTAAAGAGCCACAGCTGAGCGGAAGGTGATCAGGTCAGGGCACACCTCCCTCCAGGAAGGACAGCATCTTCTTGGAGGAATGGGATTGGCTTGAGTTAATTCTTTCTAAAGCGGGTGGTTGAAAAGTGAGGACACCCATGGGCTTGGCCACTTCTGCAGGCCCCTGGCTCCCTTTCTGCTTTTCCACAGGGGCCTCTGGACAGGACAGTGGTGTAAGGCTGCTCAGATCTTCCAGAATTTGAATCAAGTGATTTTTCTCTTGAAGTTACTGTTCATCTTTTTTCTTATAATTAAAAAAATTAACATTACAATTTATACTTATGTATGTATGTATGTATGTATGTATGTATGTATGTATGTATGTATGTGTTGAAGACCCTACCAGGCTAATTGTGATTGGAGAGTGGAGATGTTAACAGAGCCCAGCTCAAACTCTGTTGGGCTCTTTTTAGCTTCCCTTACTAGCAATCTACGGCACCCACCTCTGTGTCTGACCGATGAACCCTTTTAGGATAGGACAGATCACTACCTTCTACCAACACAGATGCCAAGAAAGGCATCGGATTCCACTGTGCATTTGAAAGGTGCCTGGATCTGTAGCGCTCTTTTGTTCTACAACTATGAAGACCCCATAAAACTTACCACACTGAACATGGGATTTGGGATAGCCTAGTCTGCATTTCTAGGTTATGCTAGCTCACATCTGGCTCTAGAGCACAGTGGTTCTCAACTTTCCTGCAACCCTTTAATTCATGTTGTAGCGACCCCCCCCACCATAAAATCATTTTTATTGCTACCTCATAACTAATTTTGCTACTGTTATGAGTCATAATATGAACATCCTGACATGCAAGATATCTGATAAGGGACCCCTGTGAAAGTCCTTCAAACCCTGAAGGTGTCATTACCCACAGGTTGAGAACCACTACTCTAGAATAAATTCCCTCTTCTTCCCTTTGAGATGAGAGCTAAGTTTTGGGTTGACAGTTACCCTGTGATGCTGTGAACTACAGGTATCGATAAGAAAAACAACTTCTGGGATGCCCTAGATTTAATTACTGAAGGCCAGAGGGTGATGAGAAGAAACGAAGAGGGGCTGACTAGGAGTAAACTACAGGCTAAAAGGCACAAAAGGCCTGTTTCCTCGGCAGCAACCATTTCCCTTCCTATGGGTTACTGTGGGCTGAAGGTCACAGAGAAGAGCCACCTGTGGGCTGGTGACCTCCTGTCATCGCATCAGTGACCATCCGGGAGCCTGCCTGTGCAGACTAGCAATAAACCCTTGGACTGGTAGCTCATGAGATGACATATTCGTTTCTCAGAGTTTTTTTTTTTTTTTTAAGTGTCATTATTCCTCACTGCTCTTGAGTCCTGTTGCTGGTCGTTGGACGACCCTGATTTTCTGGCTGCTACCCGAGCCGTTCAAGAGATGCTTTGAGGGACCCGTGGTAATGGCTCAGTGGGCGTGAGAATGCGTTGTGTGCGAGTGTGAAGACCCAAGCTCTTTTCTAACACAGTGACCTTTTTAGTTTTGGATATGATCCAGCAGTGAGGCTGCTGGATCACAAGGCAAAAATTATATATTTTAGTTCTTAAGGAATTTGCATGTAACATCACTAATTTGCATTTCCTTCTATTCTCCTTTCTCCAGGTAGGGTGCCTGCATTCCTTCATGCCCGTGCCTTTTGCCTCAGTGCATTCCACACGGAACGACTTCACCTCATTGTGGCTTTGAGTCTCTCTCCTCGATGGTCAGTGATGTTCCCCATGGGGCCACACACCTGTTGTGCGTTGACCCATTTTTTTTTCCCTTTTCCTGTTTTTTGAGAAATATCTGTTTAGGTTTGTCCCCATTTTAAAGAAGATTTTGATGGTCGCTATTCATCTCCTTACGTTGAAATCACCTCTTGTTAGATGCATACTTTGAAAATATTTCTCTCATCATTTTAGGTTGTGTCTTTGTTCTTCTGTCTCCTTCACTGGTGTAGAAGGTTTTCAGTTCGCCGTGAGCTCACTCGTCATTTTCCCCCCTATGTTTTCTTATTTCACCGATGTCTGCTTCTACTTTTTTTTATGTGTGTAAGAGACAGAAGTTCAGTTGTGCTGTCCCGCATGGTCGAGTGTGTTCTCTTGTGCCGTGGGCCCATATTTTACATCAGTAGCATTTTTCAGTTCTTATAGCTTTGTAGTGTACTGTCAAGTTAGATATGGTGATGTGTTCTATGTTCTTTGGGCTCAAATTTGCTTTTATTTATTTACTTATTTATTTATTTAGATTTGGTTAGTATTTATTTGGTGCTTTCAAATGTAGGGTCTATTTCTAGGTATGGGAAGGAAGTCATTGGCATTTTGGTTGGGATTAGTTGGTATGAACGTTTTAACCAGCATCAACTCTTTGGCCGTGCAGACACAGATGCCTTTCTGCATCCACGTGGCTTCTCGGTTCATTTTGTCAATGTTTTATAGCTTTCAGTATGGAGCTCTTTTCTCCTGGATAATTTATTTTTTAGTTACTGTGTTCTGTTTTAACCACTTCACCATTGCTATGTAGAAACACTGCTCCTGATTTCAGCCTGTTTTGTGTCTTTTCTGCAACCATTTTGGAACTCACTTATTAAGTGTTTTTTGTTTTGTTTTTTGTTTTTTTTTTTTGCTGAGTCTTTGGAGTTCTCTAAATATAAGCTCACATCATTTGTCTCTTCTGTTTTTTTTTATTTCTCCATGCCTCAGTCTTGGAAAGTCGTATACGGTATGAACCATACTTGGAATCTGTCCATCTTTTTAGCTTATCAGCTTTCTGTATCCCATTTCTCACCGTCTCTCTCATGTTTTCACACCTTATAGTATGAGTTGTACCTCTTTCCTGTCTGCTTTTGTGTTTCGTTCCTTTATCTCTTCCTTCATTGTTAAGTTTGTTTTTGGAAAGACCAACTTTTCCTTTTACTAATGGCTCATATTTTTTCTTTAGTTTCTCCTCTAATCTTTATTTTTTCCTTCTATTAACTCTGGGGTTCAGCTTTGCCTTGCCTTTTCTTCCTTTCAGGAACAATGATAAGTTTCTTACTTAATAACCTTCTTTCTCTTCTTCATCCCCTTGTTTATTTCCCTTTTCTTCTCCCTCCCTATCTCTTTCCCTTTTCCCTCCCTCCTCCCCTCCCTCCTTCTCCCCCCTTATTTCCTCCCTTTCTTCTTCCCTCCCTCCTTTCTTCCTCCCTCCTTTCAGTTTTCTTTCCTTTTCTTTGTCCCATAGGTTGGAATTGTTATATTTCTGTTAAAGACATCTAATTTTTTTTTACTTCACTATTTGTTATCTAGGAGTTCGTTGTTTAATTTCCATGTATTTGTAGTTTTCAAAGGTTGTCTTAAGATTTCTTAACAGTTTATTGCATTGGCATTGGCTGAGATGTGTGGGTTAGGAGGATCGGTTGAGATTTCTATGGCCTATGATTGTTCGTGTGATTTCTTGTAAAGAGTTCTCCATATGCTGTTGAAATATGTATCTACAGCAGCTGGTAGGAACGTTTGAGCTGCTTGGTGTGCTTGGAGTGGAGTGCAGGTTCTCTCTGCCCATTTCTTGTTGATTTTTCTGCCACGTCCATTTCAGAAAGTAGGATGATAAAGTAACTTAGTTAGCATTGCATTATGGTCTATTAACATTTGTTTTACATTCTTCATTGATGGACGTGTATATCTCTATAATCATCCTTTTGTCTTGTTGAATTGACCTTTTAAAACATTTTTAAAATAACATATAATAGCCTTCCTTGCCTGTTGTGGTTTGCCCTAAAATTATCTATTTTGATTCTAATTCTACTGCCTGGAAGACAGCTGCCTAGTCACGTACTCAGAACTCAGGTAACTTCACCAGAACCACCTCTCCATTGAATTTGTAAAGTACAGGTGAGGGGCAGGTACAGGATAGAAGAAAGCCTGTCATTGGAGGAGAAGGAAGGATGGGTGGAAGAGAAGTTTGAAGGAGGAGGAGGAGACTGGAGAGAGAGGAGAGAGAGAGGGGAGAAGCCATGGCAGGTGATGTTAAGATTCTGCTCTGTGTATTTACAGGTTGTTATCAATGTTCTTAAGGGATGGATGGTACCGCGCATTGTATGTTGAAGTGGGCAATTATATCTTATCAATTGGGTCAAAGATTATTGTGTTGTGTGTTTTTTTTTTTTTTTTTTTTTATTAACTTGAGTATTTCTTATATACATTTCGAGTGTTATTCCCTTTCCCGGTTTCCGGGCAAACATCCCCCTCCCCCCTCCCCTTCCTTATGGGTGTTCCCCTCCCAACCCTCCCCCCATTGCCGCCCTCCCCCCATAGACTAGTTCACTGGGGGTTCAGTCTTAGCAGGACCCAGGGCTTCCCCTTCCACTGGTGCTCTTACTAGGATATTCATTGCTACCTATGGGGTCAGAGTCCAGGGTCAGTCCATGTATAGTCTTTAGGTAGTGGCTTAGTCCCTGGAAGCTCTGGTTGCTTGGCATTGTTGTACTTTTGGGGTCTCGAGTCCCTTCAAGCTCTTCCAGTTCTTTCTCTGATTCCTTCAATAGGGGACCTATTCTCAGTTCAGTGGTTTGCTGCTGGCATTCGCCTCTGTATTTGCTGTATTTTGGCTGTGTCTCTCAGGAGCGATCTACATCCGGCTCCTGTCGGTCTGCACTTCTTTGCTTCATCCATCTTGTCTAATTGGGTGGCTGTATATGTATGGGCCACATGTGGGGCAGGCTCTGAATGGGTGTTCGTTCAGTCTCTGTTTTAATCTTTGCCTCTCCCTTCCCTGCCAAGGGTATTCTTTTTCCTCATTTAAAGAAGGAGTGAAGCATTCACATTTTGATCATCCGTCTTGAGTTTCGTTTGTTCTAGGGATCTAGGGTAATTCAAGCATTTGGGCTAATAGCCACTTATCAATGAGTGCATACCATGTATGTCTTTCTGTGATTGGGTTAGCTCACTCAGGATGATATTTTCCAGTTCCAACCATTTGCCTACGAATTTCATAAACTCGTTGTTTTTGATAGCTGAGTAATATTCCATTGTGTAGATGTACCACATTTTCTGTATCCATTCCTCTGTTGAAGGGCATCTGGGTTCTTTCCATTTTCTGGCTATTATAAATAAGGCTGCGATGAACATAGTGGAGCACGTGTCTCTTTTATATGTTGAGGCATCTTTTGGGTATATGCCCAAGAGAGGTATAGCTGGATCCTCAGGCAGTTCAATGTCCAATTTTCTGAGGAACCTCCAGACTGATTTCCAGAATGGTTTTACCAGTCTGCAATCCCACCAACAATGGAGGAGTGTTCCTCTTTCTCCACATCCTCGCCAGCATCTGCTGTCACCTGAGTTTTTGATCTTAGCCAATCGCACTGGTGTGAGGTGAAATCTCAGGGTTGTTTTGATTTGCATTTCCCTTATGACTAAAGATGTTGAACATTTCTTTAGGTGTTTCTCAGCCATTCGGCATTCCTCAGCTGTGAATTCTTTGTTTAGCTCTGAACCCCATTTTTTAATAGGGTTATTTGTTTCCCTGCGGTCTAACTTCTTGAGTTCTTTGTATATTTTGGATATAAGGCCTCTATCTGTTGTAGGATTGGTAAAGATCTTTTCCCAATCTGTTGGTTGCCGTTTTGTCCTAACCACAGTGTCCTTTGCCTTACAGAAGCTTTGCAGTTTTATGAGATCCCATTTGTCGATTCTTGATCTTAGAGCATAAGCCATTGGTGTTTTGTTCAGGAAATTTTTTCCAGTGCCCATGTGTTCCAGATGCTTCCCTAGTTTTTCTTCTATTAGTTTGAGTGTGTATGGTTTGATGTGGAGGTCCTTGATCCACTTGGACTTAAGCTTTGTACAGGGTGATAAGCATGGATCGATCTGCATTCTTCTACATGTTGCCCTCCAGTTGAACCAGCACCATTTGCTGAAAATGCTATCTTTTTTCCATTTGATGGTTTTGGCTCCTTTGTCAAAAATCAAGTGACCATAGGTGTGTGGGTTCATTTCTGGGTCTTCAATTCTATTCCATTGGTCTATCTGTCTGTCTCTGTACCAATACCATGCAGTTTTTATCACTATTGCTCTGTAATACTGCTTGAGTTCAGGGATAGTGATTCCCCCTGAAGTCCTTTTATTGTTGAGGATAGCTTTAGCTATCCTGGGTTTTTTGTTATTCCAGATGAATTTGCAAATTGTTCTGTCTAACTCTTTGAAGAATTGGATTGGTATTTTGATGGGGATTGCATTGAATCTGTAGATTGCTTTTGGTAAAATGGCCATTTTTACTATATTAATCCTGCCAATCCATGAGCATGGGAGATCTTTCCATCTTCTGAGGTCTTCTTCAATTTCTTTCCTCAGTGTCTTGAAGTTCTTATTGTACAGATCTTTTACTTGCTTGGTTAAAGTCACACCGAGGTACTTTATATTATTTGGGTCTATTATGAAGGGTGTCGTTTCCCTAATTTCTTTCTCGGCTTGTTTCTCTTTTGTATAGAGGAAGGCAACTGATTTATTTGAGTTAATTTTATACCCAGCCACTTTGCTGAAGTTGTTTATCAGCTTTAGTAGTTCTCTGGTGGAACTTTTGGGATCACTTAAATATACTATCATGTCATCTGCAAATAGTGATATTTTGACTTCTTCTTTTCCGATCTGTATCCCTTTGATCTCCTTTTGTTGTCTGATTGCTCTGGCTAGAACTTCAAGAACTATATTGAATAAGTAGGGAGAGAGTGGGCAGCCTTGTCTAGTCCCTGATTTTAGTGGGATTGCTTCAAGTTTCTCTCCATTTAGTTTAATGTTAGCAACTGGTTTGCTGTATATGGCTTTTACTATGTTTAGGTATGGGCCTTGAATTCCTATTCTTTCCAGGACTTTTATCATGAAGGGGTGTTGAATTTTGTCAAATGCTTTCTCAGCATCTAATGAAATGATCATGTGGTTCTGTTCTTTCAGTTTGTTTATATAATGGATCACGTTGATGGTTTTCCGTATATTAAACCATCCCTGCATGCCTGGGATGAAGCCTACTTGATCATGATGGATGATTGTTTTGATGTGCTCTTGAATTCGGTTTGCCAGAATTTTATTGAGTATTTTTGCGTCGATATTCATAAGGGAAATTGGTCTGAAGTTCTCTTTCTTTGTTGTGTCTTTGTGTGGTTTAGGTATAAGAGTAATTGTGGCTTCGTAGAAGGAATTTGGTAGGGCTCCATCTGTTTCAATTTTGTGGAATAGTTTGGATAATATTGGTATGAGGTCTTCTATGAAGGTTTGATAGAATTCTGCACTAAACCCGTCTGGACCTGGGCTCTTTTTGGTTGGGAGACCTTTAATGACTGCTTCTATTTCCTTAGGAGTTATGGGGTTGTTTAACTGGTTTATCTGTTCCTGATTTAACTTCGATACCTGGTATCTGTCTAGGAAATTGTCCATTTCCTGAAGATTTTCAAATTTTGTTGAATATAGGTTTTTATAGTAAGATCTGATGATTTTTTGAATTTCCTCCGAATCTGTAGTTATGTCTCCCTTTTCATTTCTGATTTTGTTAATTTGGACACACTCTCTGTGTCCTCTCGTTAGTCTGGCTAAGGGTTTATCTATCTTGTTGATTTTCTCAAAGAACCAACTTTTGGTTCTGTTGATTCTTTCTATGGTCCTTTTTGTTTCTACTTGGTTGATTTCAGCTCTGAGTTTGATTATTTCCTGCCTTCTACTCCTCCTGGGTGTATTTGCTTCTTTTTGTTCTAGAGCTTTTAGGTGTGCTGTCAAGCTGCTGACATATGCTCTTTCCTGTTTCTTTCTGCAGGCACTCAGCGCTATGAGTTTTCCTCTTAGCACAGCTTTCATTGTGTCCCATAAGTTTGAGTATGTTGTATCTTCATTTTCATTAAATTCTAAAAAGTTTTTAATTTCTTTCTTTATTTCTTCCTTGACCAGGTTATCATTGAGTAGAGCATTGTTCAATTTCCACGTATATGTGGGCATTCTTCCCTTATTGTTATTGAAGACCAGTTTTAGGCCGTGGTGGTCCGATAGCACGCATGGGATTATTTCTATCTTTCTGTACCTGTTGAGGCCCGTTTTTTGACCAATTATATGGTCAATTTTGGAGAAAGTACCATGAGGAGCTGAGAAGAAGGTATATCCTTTTGCTTTAGGATAGAATGTTCTATAAATATCCGTTAAGTCCATTTGGCTCATGACTTCTCTTAGTCTGTCTACATCACTGTTTAATTTCTGTTTCCATGATCTGTCCATTGATGAGAGTGGGGTGTTGAAATCTCCCACTATTATTGTGTGAGGTGCAATGTGTGTTTTGAGCTTTAGTAAGGTTTCTTTTACGTATGTAGGTGCCCTTGTATTTGGGGCATAGATATTTAGGATTGAGAGTTCATCTTGGTTGATTTTTCCTTTGATGAATATGAAGTGTCCTTCCTTATCTTTTTTGATGACTTTTAGTTGGAAATTGATTTTATTTGATATTAGAATGGCTACTCCAGCTTTCTTCTTCTGACCATTTGCTTGGAAAGTTGTTTTCCAGCCTTTCACTCTGAGGTAGTGTCTGTCTTTGTCTCTGAGGTGTGTTTCCTGTAGGCAGCAGAATGCAGGGTCCTCGTTGCGTATCCAGTTTGTTAATCTATGTCTTTTTATTGGGGAGTTGAGGCCATTGATATTGAGAGATATTAAGGAATAGTGATTATTGCTTCCCGTTATATTCATATTTGATGTGAGGTTATGTTTGTGTGCTTTCATTCTCTTTGTTTTGTTGCCAAGACGATTAGTTTCTTGCTTCTTCTAGGGTATAGCTTGCCTCCTTATGTTGGGCTTTACCATTTATTATCCTTTGTAGTGCTGGATTTGTAGAAAGATATTGTGTAAATTTGGTTTTGTCATGGAATATCTTGGTTTCTCCATCAATGTTAATTGAGAGTTTTGCTGGATACAGTAACCTGGGCTGGCATTTGTGTTCTCTTAGGGTCTGTATGACATCAGTCCAGGATCTTCTGGCCTTCATAGTTTCTGGCGAGAAGTCTGGTGTGATTCTGATAGGTCTCCCTTTATATGTTACTTGACCTTTTTCCCTTACTGCTTTTAATATTCTTTCTTTATTTTGTGCGTTTGGTGTTTTGACAATTATGTGACGGGAGGTGTTTCTTTTCTGGTCCAATCTATTTGGAGTTCTGTAGGCTTCTTGTACGTCTATGGGTATCTCTTTTTTTAGGTTAGGGAAGTTTTCTTCTATGATTTTGTTGAAGATATTTACTGGTCCTTTGAGCTGGGAGTCTTCACTCTCTTCTATACCTATTATCCTTAGGTTTGATCTTCTCATTGAGTCCTGGATTTCCTGTATGTTTTGGACCAGTAGCTTTTTCCGCTTTACATTATCTTTGACAGTTGAGTCAATGATTTCTATGGAATCTTCTGCTCCTGAGATTCTCTCTTCCATCTCTTGTATTCTGTTGGTGAAGCTTGTATCTACAGCTCCTTGTCTCTTCTTTTGGTTTTCTATATCCAGGGTTGTTTCCATGTGTTCTTTCTTGATTGCTTCTATTTCCATTTTTAATTCCTTCAACTGTTTGATTGTGTTTTCCTGGAATTCTTTCAGGGATTTTTGCGATTCCTCTCTGTAGGCTTTTACTTGTTTATTAATGTTTTCCTGTGCTTCCCTAAGTGTGTTCATGTCTTTCTTGAAGTCCTCCAGCATCATGATCAAATATGATTTTGAAACTAGATCTTGCTTTTCTGGTGTGTTTGGATATTCCATGTTTGTTTTGGTGGGAGAATTGGGCTCCGATGATGGCATGTAGTCTTGGTTTCTGTTGCTTGGGTTCCTGCGCTTGCCTCTCGCCATCAGATTATCTCTAGTGTTACTTTGTTCTGCTGTTTCTGACAGTGGCTAGACTGTCCTATAAGCCTGTGTGTCAGGAGTGCTGTAGACCTGTTTTCCTCTCTTTCAGTCAGTTATGGGGACAGAGTGTTCTGCTTTCGGGCGTGTGGTTTTTCCTCTCTACAGGTCTTCAGCTGTTCCTGTGGGCCTGTGTCTTGAGTTCACCAGGCAGCTTTCTTGCAGCAGAAAAGTTGGTCTTACCTGTGGTCCCGAGGCTCAAGTTCGCTCGTGGGGTGCTGCCCACGGGCTCTCTGCAGCGGCAGCAACCAGGAAGACCTGTGCCGCCCCTTCCGGGAGCTTCAGTGCACCAGGGTTCCAGATGGTCTTTGGCTTTTTCCTCTGGCGTCCGAGATGTGTGTGCAGGGAGCAGTCTCTTCTGGTTTCCCAGGCTTGTCCGCCTCTCTGAAGGTTTAGCTCTCCCTCCCACGGGATTTGGGTGCAGAGAACTGTTTATCCGGTCTGTTTCCTTCAGGGTCCGGCGGGGTCCTGCCGCTCCTGGGTCCTCCCCCACGGGAGCCCAGAGGCCTTATACAGTTTCCTCTTGGGCCAGGGATGTGGGCAGGGGTGAGCAGTGTTGGTGGTCTCTTCTGCTCTGCAGCCTCAGGAGTGCCCACCTGACCAGGCGGTTGGGTTTCTCTCTCACCGGGTCTGGGAGCAGAGAGCTGCTGCGGGCCGGGATCCTCGGGTGGGGGACTTCCGGTAAACACAGAACGTGCTGGGTCCTAGAGAAATTCTGCTTCCGTGTGTCCCAAGCTCACCAGGCAGCTTTCTTGCAGTAGAAAATTTGGTCTTACCTGTAGTCCCGAGGCTCAGGTTTGCTCGTGGGGTGCTGCCCAGGGGCTCTCTGCAGCGGCAGCAACCAGGAAGCGTGTTGTGTGTTTTTTTATGTGAGGGTTTGAGTGTAGGAAAGTGCACGGCTGGGATGTGTTTCCACCAAGATATCTAGCAAATACCTTGGGACACCGCGGTGTGGACCCAGCGGGGTAAAAGACATCCATACTCTTTTCATTTTTATATTTTTACAACACTTTCCCATTGTCACGGACTCTGGTTTGAGGTGAATTTCAGCTGATCAGAGGGCAGCTGCTCACACTTTCCTTTGTGTTCCGTTTCCACAGAACGTCTTTCTCTGCGGTGGTCACGTTTGTGTGACACATGAGTTAAGGGAGGAAATACTTATTTTGACTCACAGTTTCAGAGGGATCGGCCAAGTGCTGTATGCAGCAGCGCACTGCACATCATCATGCGCCAGGGAGCAGGGAAACGTGGAACACCAGGGCTCAACTGGCTCCTTCTTTTGTTTTTCCGTTGCATCGAGGCCTCCAACCCATGGACAATGACATTCATGGTCAGGCTAGATCTCCCCCACCTCGGTTAACCTGGAAATACCCTCATAGATACACTCAGATGGATGTCTTTCCAACCTCCTATATGATTCTAAATCTAGCTATGTGTGCAATGAAAATGAGCTCACAAACCACCCTGTCAGCGTCTGTCCGTTACATATCTTTAGAAGTGACTTTCTTATAGGCAGCATATAGTTGGCTCTTAGGTTTTAATCCATCTGTTGATGCAGTAAGTGGGGGACAGGACCAAACTTACAATGCTATGGTGTGGTGTGCTAGTGGCAGGAGACAGCTACAGCTGTAGTTGATGCAGACTAGGCTACGAATTGATTCCATGGAGCCTCAGTTCTCTGACTGGAGCCAGAATGGCCCAGAGTCTTCATTTAGGAGCACTAGTTTGGGTGGAGTGTCACTGGGTTCTGCCTAGTTTGAAGTTTCCTGCTCAGTCTTGAATCCCAAGTCAATGTACTGTGCTTACGTCCCTGTCCCCAGCAGATGCAGTCTTTCCCTACGTTCCACTTCCTGAGGTCACAGGGTCTGTTGGCCACCAAATCAATGTTCATGGACACTGGATCAGGGCGGAGAGCATGGACTCTCTACCAGGCTGGTATTTGGTTTTAGGTTTAAGGGCAGCATTCAAAGTTCTTTCCCTTCCATAGGAGCGTCATTTCCAGGTTGTGCCATTTGTGGCAGGAAAAGGGATGACATAGGCAATTCTTTTGTCAGCACATTTTTTTTTTTAATCATAGGATAACAAGATCCTGTGATCTCTCATCTGGTTTTGTTAGCTCTTGTAAAGTCGGTGTTAACAGCGAATCAAGCTGTCTAAGATGTTTCTGTGGGGAGACAACTGTTGGAGGGTTTTAGTCCACTATCATCCTTTTTAAGCTTTTCAACCTTAAGGATTTTATTACAAAGATATAGTAACAAAGAGGCAGGGCTGCTGGAGCACAGCAGGCTGCTGCCTCCCAGGACTTCTGGTAGCTTGGATGTAGTCTCTAAGGGACCTGGACTAGCTTTTAGGAAAGGAGGAAGATTATGTCCTAATGAACACTATGATGGCAGCAGAGACCAGGTCTTCTGTGATGGGAGCCCTCTACCCCACTCATGCCCACGGGCAGCAGGAAAACCATGTTACCAAAATTTGAAAAGTGGAATTGCAAAGTCTCACGCATCCTCAGGTTGGTCCTGAGGCACTGTTTTCCTCCGGCTCCAGCCCTCAGTGAAGACGGCTTCTGTTTTTTTAAATTTTTCTTGGAGGAAGGATTGATTTCTGCTTCTCTCCTTCCTTCAGTGGTGCTAGATAAATCAAAAAGGCTCCCTCTCGCTTTCAGGGTGTTCTAAGGAGACAGAGAACACTGTGGGGGTGACAGGCTACCCAGCCAGTCTCACAAGATAAGTAAATACCTGGGTAGCAGGCAGTCTCCATAATCTTTAAGGTTGGAAGAGGTAACTTATTAAAGACAGAATCCTCCCTCCCTGTACACAGTGCCCCATTCTTCCCTGAAACAGTAAGACATCCAGAGACAAGGGGGTGAAGTCCTTGTTTATTGTTCCAGCAATTCTTATACAGACATTAGCGTTCAGTTAAATAAGGAGAGAGCACATTAAATACGTCACAACCCCAAACCAGACAACTGCCACTACGGCATGAAGAAGGGGAGGGTGGGCCAGGACCGGTGATTAGACTGTCAGAGGAAATACATTCAGTGGGTGTGCAGTATCAACATTCCAGGCTCACGTGTAGATATATTTTATTTATATATATTTATATTTATATATAGAGATCATTGAGTTTCATGTATACAAAGAACGATATTGTTACAAATACAATACTATACTTCTCCCGATGTTTTACAGTAAGCGCTAATGCACCCCGTTACAGAACAGGGGTGCGAGTTCGTACTCCAGGTGCTGTGCTAAGTATGTACAAGAGATTTCATTCCCACATCACACACTGCCTTAGATGGAGGGAAGATAAAATCAGAGTTGTGTACTCAGTGGACCCTAACCAGGGAAGGAGCAGACAGAGGTGAAACTCAAACTAACAGGTAGCCTTGTGAAGGTGAGAGTTAAAACATCAGGAAGAGGTGGCCCTTGGTTGTAAACATTGGTGACAGCTACACCAGTGGGTGGAGAGACCTGAGCAGGGCTCTGTGGGTGGGTTTTCATCAGTGTGCCAAGGGGAGCACAGGTGTGGGTGGGGCCGCAGGAGGAGGGAGGGGAGCGATGGGGGAGGTAGTAGGTTACTCTGACTCCCTGAAGGCCAATGTTGACGGGCAAAGTTCAGAAAGCAAACCTGTGTGCAGGGAGATGGCAGCCTGCCGCCTGCTCTGCTCTACCCCCGCCCCTGGACTCCCACAGAGCCTGCTGTGAAGGAAGGGATCGCTCAGGAAGTGGGCTCCTGGCCTGGATCTGTGAGGCTTTCCTCCTCTCGTGAACTCAAGGCTGATGGTGGCTCCCTGAAGTGCTCCCGAGGAGAAGGCAGAGGCAGAGTGGGTTCTAGTGCAACCTCATTGGACTGGGGGGAGGGGTGTGGATCTGGAAACCTGCCCCAAAGCCAAGTCACCAGCGGGTTCCAGCTGAGTGGGCAGAGTGGCTTGTGCCTTGCTTGCTGTGGGGGCAGCTCTGTGTGTAGCTGGCCCCATTACTGGGAGCTATGAGATATTTACATATGTAACTATGTATATGAGGATGCCAGATGAGACCTGACCCCAAGTTTAATCATTCAGTCTGATGCTCAAAAGAGGAAGAACATGCTTCAGCAGGGGGCCTGGACCAGGCTTTCCTCTGGGAGGGAGGAACCCTCCTTAACACAAAAGCCTAAGTAATCCTTACAATCGTGCTAAACTATTAGTTCCCTAGGAGAGCTCACAAGAAAAGCCTTGCTTTTCAGCCCCTCTTAAGGCTTCCAGGGTTGGGAGCAACAAGAATAGAAAACACTTTCTCTTTCCTCTTCCCCTGGGGTGATTACTGGGAGTGAGGTCTGTGGGGTCTACCCCTGACTGGTCCCAGTTAGCCTCTGAGGTCCTGCTTCTGCCTTCCTGTCCAGGTGCTTAGGTGCCTGCCCATGGTGGCCACCCTGGGCCAGACGGACGGACATAAGCCTGTCAAGTGACTTTACCCAGGTTCCCAATGCCAGAAATGGCAGCAATAACGTCTCTCTTTGTTCTAGCTGTCCTCTCTGGCAGAGATGGGTCTCACCCCTCAGCGTGTATTATATTAGATACCTGACAGATCAGTTATTTCAGGAGATGTAAAGAAAACCCAAGCCATGGCTCCTGCTCTCCACCTTTCCTGGGGTTTGACCTTGGGCCTGGTCATGCAGGAGCATTTGGTTAGACAGCCTTAACATCAAGTCCAGACGGCCTGGCTCCTAGGGTCCCAACTCCACATAGTTCTCACAGCAGCAGGCCCAGCCCTTCTCAGGCAGCCATCTGGGCAGCCGGAGTCTCATATCGCTGGGACTTTTTGTGCTAGAGTAAAACTGAGGGCTCACTGCAGTTCCCAGCAAGCACCGGGCTCTCCAGAGTCTCTCTAGACAACTCATCAAGTCAACAGGGGTTGACTGTTTCCCACCCTGGCTGAAGTCTCCTGTTCCCTCTCTTCTATTCACATCTCTCCCTCCCCTAGATCCCTCTCTTCCCTCCATAAATCCATCCTCCCCAACACTGCTCACTGAACTCCCATTTCCAAAGACACAATATAAATATCCCAGATGCAGAGAACAGGGATTATATCCATACTACAAAATATATTAGTTTTTCTTCCCCTGTCTCTACTGAGGTCATCGATGAAACAAAACAAGAACAGAAAAAAAAAAAAAAAAAGAAAAGAAAAAAAAGAGCCACATTCCACATGGAAACAAACTGCTCTTTGGACCAAGAATAAGTGGAAACTGGCTCAGAATGGCATTATTAAAACATGCATGGACTGAGACGTGATCTAAAACGTGAGGCATCTGGGGGAGACCACGAGCCTCCCATACCAGCTGCAAACTCCCAGATCTGCAAGACAGTAGAGGATGTGTCTGGGGCACAGTTGGGGATTCCTAAGGCCCAACACCAATTGTTAATTCTGCCTGATGTAGTGGCTTATCTGTCCTAGCCTTTATAATATCACATCCTCACTGGTAGTGGTGAACAGGCCCAGGCTGGCTTAGCCTTCAGGCAGGAAAGCATGACACTAGGGCACCCCCATCACGGTTTGTCCCTCAAGAACAACCTCCAGTTGTGTACATGGGGTGGGGGAGTCCTGGAGGGGACTCTGAGCCAATTGGGATAGAGAAGGCCAGGAGAGTGTCTGTCTTAGGACAAGGCCTGCAGCTTTCTGCCTAGGTCAACCTTATGCTAGGGGAGGGGAGATCTTCCAGAGAGGTGCTGGGGGGTTCTCCACAGAGTCTGTGTGCTAGGTTTTTAGCCTGCTTGGATGCAGGCAGAGGGCAAATGAAACACTGAGCAGGGCTCGTGTGTGTGTGTGTGTGTGTGTGTGTGTGTGTGTGTGTGTGTGTGTGTGTGTTACACATAAGCGCCTGTGCAAGTACGTTAGGACAGTACCTGCCAGTGGTTATCCTCCAATTGGTAACCTTGGAAACCTGGGGAACCTTGGAGGCCCTGTGACTTGCCAGGACCTCTGAGGTGGGTGTCACAGCATCCTTGTCCTTGTTTCTCAGAAGTTAGGCCTGAATTAGCACACACATTGCAACTAAAAGAAACTAGGGAAGGGATTTAAAAGTGGCTCAGAAATTCTGGGCAGAAATAATGTGCGGGGCTCCAACTACACAGCAGGCAGCAAACATCCTTAAAGATGTGGGCTTTAAGGATATTCAGTGCTGTCACCTGTCACCAACCATCTTTCCATCAGTGAGGTGAGGAGGGCGGAGAGATCAGCAAGTGAGTTTTAGGCACTGCTCAGTCATCTCCTGTGCTGCCTCTGAGAGCTCCTTCAGGGAAGTGTGTGTCTCTTGGGGAGGGATGATGCCTCCTTGGGCAGTAACAACCACTTTAAGATCCCCCAAAGGCCTCCACCATGATCCTAGGTATATTAGCTGCTCTCCACCCTCAGGAGGGCACACACCAAACTTCCCTGGTGTTAAGGATGGAACATAAAAAAGCGAACTGGAGAGAGACAGAGAGCAAAGAGGCCCTTGCCGATTCTTCTCTTCCTGTGTAAAACCAAACGTTGGGTGCGAGAGGGGAATGTCTCAGTGGACACACAGATGCAGCACAAGAAACACAACCACGGTGAGGAGAGTCCTCCATGCATGCTGCCACGCCGCGGAGGTGCGGCTCAGATGTAAACGGGCTGCTCCTGGGCTGTCAGCAGTCTGTACATGGCTGCTGGCATTGTCTTCATGTGGATCTGAGGGTAGAAAGCCATGTTAGCTGGGGCTAAGAGTAGGGCCTCAGAAATAGGGTCTCTCACTACAGACACTTTCCAGGACTGCCCGCCCCCGGCCCCTGGACCTGGTCTTGGAAGACTGAAGCCCACAGGGTTTGTAGAAAGCTTCCTTGACTCTTAAATGGTAAGAAGATAGGGGTAAGGCTTCATTTTCCAGTAAAAGGCTCCAGCTTTTACAGCACTCTGAATAGAGACGGAACCACGGGGAGGGCTCTGGCTTCTGGCAGCCTGCTTCCCTTTCTTGGCAACGTGGAAATGCCAGACCGTCTAAAACTGCTCAGCTACTGAAGCAGGAGAGCAGACCCAGAGATAAAGTTAGGACTGGGTGTGAGCCCGTGCCAGTGCTGGGGATACTGCCTTGATGGGTATTGAATCTAATTTTTGTCTTCTAAGCACATTTGGGTAGGATTAATTGGGGAGAAAGAATCTGGGGAGCCACAGAGAGTAGTGACACAACAAGAGCATTGAAGAGAGGTAGCAGAGGAGGGGGTTACATTAGCCAAGTCTGAGGCAGAGGGGATGCTTCCTAAGAAACATCTAGGGAGGGGAAAGGAGGTTCTAGAAGGTTCCCAGCAAGGCTAGCATGGCGCCGGGGGCACACAAGGTACCTCAACCCTGTTCAGCCCCAGGCCTTACTCCTACCTCCCCAACAGCATTGGAGAGTATGTGGACGATCTTCTCGTGTGGTGTGGCTACGACACTCTGGCCGTTGATTTCAATGATCCGATGTCCCACGCGGACACCTCCTCTCTCAGCTATTCCCCCTCTCATGAGGCTACAGATCTACCGGAAACAAACATCAGGTTACACCTAATGGGCAGTGCCCCACCTTAGAACCACATCAGGGTGGAAGATGGTCTTCCCTGGAACCCTAGTGCCCTAGCATGAACACCCCTGAGAAGCTGACTTGGTGAGGCTTGGGCCATGTAAATCTCGCAGGTTCTTCTTATGAGTGATGGGTTCTGCGGCCTGGTACGGAGCCTAGTGACTGAATGTTTAACCAGCATGACAGATCCTGTGTCTGATCCCTGGAATCATATTCGGTGGCAGCAAAAGCAGGTTCTGTAGGCCCGCCTGGTTGCTAGTGCAGCAGCTTTGCACAGGGGATATGACAGGTGTGACCTTACTAGTGACCTGAACTCTGACCACTTCCTATCCATATTGGGCTTATCAGCCAGTGGTCAATGTTTCAGTCGGCTTTCCATAGTCACAAGCAGGCTTACCCATGGAACTGTTTGATCCTGTATTTGGGGATTGCTACTGTGTGATCCAAAGAGCCATGGTGTGGCTCGAGGAGAGCCGTGCTTGCTGTTCTTCTTGACTTGGTTGTCCCTGGCTAAACTCGCTTCTTACTGGCATGGACCTGGATGGCACAGCCAGTCACTGCATAGGGTTAGCCCATGACCACTGGTGAACCCTCCCAGCACTGCATGTTGGCCTACTTCTACCTCACACACTCAGCAAGAGTGTGTGGTGTGCGGGTGACCTTAGCAAGGCTGACTTTACATTACAGACCATGCAAGTATTCAGAAGTTGATGCAGACAAGGCCTGCAGCAAGGGAGTTTAGTGTTTCTGCAGTAACTGGGTCCTCTCGGCTCTAAGGGGCTCTCAGGTCAAAGCACTCTTTAGCTGCTTTCCACACTGGAGACAAGACCAAGGGTCTAGGCCAGGGCTGTGGTTCACTGGTAAAGTGCCTGCCTGGCATACACCATCCCCAAACAAAGTCCCAAGAGCTAGTCAAATTAAAACCGAAACCCCAAGCCTATTTACTGAACGGAAAGATGAAGGGAATGGACCGGCCAGAAAAATACTCAATACATCTCCATTTTCATTTGTCATTGTATTTTAGAAAAGGGTGTGGTAGGGCTTGTACTTACAATTCCATTCTGCACGCTGAAACCCAGCTGGTAGCGAAGGTCCGGCCTCCTAATTAGCACTGTGGTCACTGGGGGGCACCTCACGATGTTCAGCTTCACGCGGGACTGGTTCTTTAAGCCCTTAAACAGGAATGAGGTACAGTGGAGATAGGGGCCACTGAGTTGGGCAGAGTGAATAGAAGCAGATGTCACCCGACCCAGAAGCAGCACCCAGACCTGCGGTCTTCTGAAGACATGGCTGCCTGCAGGCTGTATGTGCCTGAGCTGTCCCCACGAGGTCTCCCTGGAACCCATCCTGGGAGGGGTGTGAGACGGGTGTCCTGCACATGGCATCTTCACTTTGGAAAATGCACTGTATCAAGGGACCTGGCAACAGTACGACTACAAGGAAGAGTCACCTTTGCTTAAGGATGAGTGTATGCGCAGTTGGTGGAGAGCCCTGTGGGACGCAGGCCTCTTGTGACTCCTAACAAAGGGCATACATGTTCCGGCAAACAGCTTGTTCACTCTCTTTGGTCTCTGACCTCTCCTTCCCCACTCTACGTCTGGAGAGACCGTCAAGCTCATGGATATTAACCCCCCCCCCAGCTGGATGCTTCAGTGAGTATCTGCCTCCGTGAGCTGTGGATCGTGAAGAAATGAAACGTGAAGACTGAATATGGGTTCATCCTTCCTCTAGGTCAGAATGGATTATAGAAGAAAAGCTGGCCTTTAATTATGAACAGGGACAGTCTTTTTCTCAGAGCCTGTTTGGAGCTTTCCACACATTAGCCATACAACCCCTCCCTCAGGCTCACCTACTACCTCATCAGCTATGTGCTGAGAAGTGAGGGTCAGAGAGAAGAACCCACCCCAGAAGTAAGTGTGCTCCCTCCAGTGCTGCTGTTTCTGAGGAAGGCCTGTGCTGCCAGGGTTGCCTCCTGCTTGCCAGAGCAGATATTTGAGGAGAGCATGTTCAAGGCTCTCTGAGACTCTCCCTGCACCTGCTCTCTAGCTGCTGCTTCGAATCCCAGTTCAAGATACACAGTGCAGAGAAAATGACGATTTTGGTGTCCTGGAGCAAACAGACCACACTTGTGTGACTGGAGGCCCTGCTGCTACAGTTGAGGCTGGGAGATAAGAGTATCCAGGAAATGGCCTGCCTGCCTGCCTGCCTGCCTGGACTCCTATCTGCCAAGACTAGCTGCTTAAGAAATGACTCAAGGTCAGCTTAGACTTTCCTCCAAGGGAGCAAGGGTCTTGACGTGGGTAAGCATGCTCTCCTCTGAGAGAGCAACAATTGGAAGCAGCAGGGATTTGGGGGAAAGCTAGATTTCATTCATATCTCCCAGAGATAGCACCCCATGTGACTTGATACCCAAACCAATGCTGGCATCATCAGTGCCCCAAGTGCTTTGAAACAGGCTAGGGAACTCCTTCATTAAGGAACTAGCATTTTCAACATGGTGGAATGGACGGAGTATGCTTTTCCTACATAAGATGCCAGTGACAGATTTGGGCCTTCATTGACAACAAATCTTGTTGTCATGTTGACAAGGGAGAAAGGAGGTCTGGCTTTCTGCTCCCTGCAGCAGGACAAGCATAGCCAGGTGAGGAGAACAGTGCTGGTGTCCCTAGACCTGAGTTCCTGTCATGATTCTTCTTCTATAACAGGAGGCTCTTAGGCATTTTGCTCTAGCTTACCTTCTCCAGTTTTCCACATCGCGATACTCAATGAAGTCTATGTAGGTCTATGTAGTCTATGTAGTCTATGTCAGGTCTATGTAGTTCTTCCTAAACGCCCTAGTCTATGCTGAGACAGCCATTTAAGCTTCAGAATTCAGACGCCCTAACATCAGAGCCCGTAGTATCATGAAGCGTGGCAGTCCAGACCTTTGTCACATGCAGATTATATTTTTCCTTGAGCACCTACTCTTGGTTCATTTAAAAGTCACTTATATACCAGGAAACGGGTTAGGCACTAGAAGGAGTAAGATTCTCTAGGTCTCCTGGAACTGGGAAGGGGGGAGGAGAGGCTAAGAGAGGGCACACACAGAGTATCAGAACTAAGATGGGGGAGGGGCAAGGCAGCTTGAGTCCCCCATCCACCACATCCCCCTGAAGACCATGCACTGAAAGATCAGGAATTTGTGGAAAACCAGAGCTGAGAGTGACAGGATCTGACCAGATGGATTGTGGACCTTCACACAAAGCCACCTGTTTAAATGCAGGATTATTTATGTGTACTCAGGTAATTTGGAAGACTGTATAGAATACATCAAAAAGCACGAGAACGAAGCTATTTTCTCAGTGTTTCCTAAAATTTTCACATTGTTTTTGAACTGATTCAAGATGCCTGTTGGGTCCCTCAGCAAAATAACTAAGACTGGAGAAAATGTGCTCCGATGCAAGGCTTGGGCAATGGCGATCTGAAATAACCAGGGCACGCTCGGCTTAGCTATCCCTAATCAGCGTTTCAAGTTGGGTTCCATTAACTTAGATTTCCAACCTGCCATTTTGTTGCAGGTGCCAATGAAATAAGTGGCCGTTCTGTACCCATGACAACAGTGAGTGATGCAGCAAATTAAGAAACACAGTGAGAAGGGAAGAAGTAAGAGTGGTCTCTATAGCAACAAGGGCAGAACGGCGATGCTCTTGAGAAGGACGGGGAAAGCTGGCACCAGGCTGGAGAAGAGCAGACATCTCGAGAGCGGGACTCGGAGGCAAAGGCAGGAACAGAGACAGATGCTAGCAGGCTGTGCCTACTGGTGACTGTGCTTTAGCAATAAATTACTACTGGAAAGGTAAGAGGTAGGCGCAAAGGAATGGAGAAGGTTTCTGTAACTAGAAACATTCTACTTCCTGTAACGGGGTGGGGAGGGGATACTAGCGTTGAGGTGGTAAGACACAGGACGCATGGCTTTAGATGCCTGTTCCTAAGAGTGCAGGCTGGAAGACTCTCTGAGAGTTTGCGGAAAAGCAGAGCCCTACTTAAGACTTGTCGGAACAGAACCAGCATCCTCACAGCATCCCTGGGTGGCCCATGTATGAGAAGCAATGGCTGACCAAGATGAAGGATGCTGGTAGAGAACTATAAAGCACACTGGGACCCAGTGAAACAAGCAGCACTGTAGGGAAGTTCTGAAGCCCGGACATTCCCCTGCGGTAGCTGAGGGGTTTGGGGTTGGGCACTGTGAGCATCTGTCTAGGTCTAGGCACAAAGTGGATGATGTCTACAGAACTATAAAAGATGGCTACTGAGTGTGTCTTCATTTAGTGTCGTGGCGAATGTTCCACATCTAGGATAGGTAGGCTATCTGGTTTTTCAGCTCAACAGAACTGAGGGTCTTGGGGCACTGAGCGTCTAGCAGTCTCTAACTGGCCCTGCCTGTGGTGCACATCTCTGAAGGGGAGGACGCAGTGGAGCGGCTTTCTCAGGCCCTCGTCACCCGTCGGCTCTTTCGTCACCACATGACACTTTCATCTTTTGAGTCCATGGTGACGCCGAGTACGGACATCAAAGTTCAGCTCCTCAAACAAACTTTCCCTCCTCCCCCACACCCCAAGAAGCTCGAGGGCTACTGTCTGCGTTTGGGTTCTGCTTTCGCCTTGATTGAGTTGGTGATCAGTGGACAGAGTGAAGTCCCTAAGCGGTAGACAAGGGGGGGCCAGCTTGACCACATGGACATGATCACCTTTATCTTGTCTGTGTCATTTACAGGGCAATGGGACAGGTAAGAGGAGAGTTGGGTTCCGATGGATGGCCATCTGGGGGCCCTAAGCCTCTGGAGTTTCCGGTGAGGGGTGGCTTATGGGAAGGCCAGGTTCTGACACAGGACTGGGAGTCATCAGAAATTCTTGCTTCTCACACTCAGGTCCTTCCCTATCTTCACTCAAGTTCCCTCTGCTGCCCTGCCCCCACTCTCTCTTTTCAGTCACTGTGGGCCGCAGCAACAAAATATCATATACTGGGTAGCTTCTACTAGTTACACAGGCCAGAAATCTGAGATTAGGGTGCTGGCGGCCAGGTGATGATGAGGGGCCTCCTCTGGGCTGCAGCCTGCTGGCTTCTTATTGCTTTCACAGGAAGGAAGAGAAGTCATAGCATCCCTTGCATAAAGGCACTGATCCAATCCATGAATGCATCACCCTTAGGACCTAATCACTTTGCCCAAATCCCTGGGGTTAGGGCCTCAACATGTATTTCAAGGGGACATATTAAGTCTATAATACTCCCTCCCTCCAACCCATGGCCTTTCCAGACCCAGATCAACTCCCCATAGAGTCACCCTTACAACTTCACTCGCTGCTTTCTCTCTCACATCTGAATTCTGTACTCTATACACAGACCCTCAAGACTGGTGTTATCAACAGCAGAGGCTGTCCTTTGCATTGTAGGGTGTGTCTGTAGTAACTTTTTCACAGTAGGACAGCCAAGACAGTCTCCAGTTTTTTGGGGCTTGCATTATTACTTCTGGCTGAGGGTATACACTTAGACAGACACCTTCCCTGACAGTGCTGTCTTGGGGGCAGACTGTTCACTGGCGAGTGATCTGTCTGTACCAGAGGTCAGCTATGATGTCATTGTTCTGTGCCTCAGTGCCTACTTTTGCAATAGGTGACCACAGTACCTGCTACATAGAAGCTCATGAGCAACTAGAAGCCATGAGTTTGGAGAGCGTATCTACGACCACCAGTGTTCAGTGCATGGCCCTTGACTTGTGTAACTGTGGGACCAGTCATCTCTTCTTGCTAGGCCTAGCTTCTGGATGAGGTCCTGCTCACTGTCTGGGCCACACAGATCTTTGCAGTTCTCAATGCGCACACACTAATTTGTTTACAGGAGAGAGGGGAGAGGGCAGGCCAATGGGCAGTGGTCCTGCCTTTCGGTAAAGGTCACCATGACAACATCAGATCAAACCTTGCAGGTCAGACTAAGATCTTAGCCTTGACTCAACGCCAGTCCATCAGTCTAGGCAGACATGTCTAAACACCCCTGTCCTTCCTGACACAACCTAGGTTTTAACCATTTTAGGGTCAACTTACTGTTCTAAAAATGTTTCCCCATCTAAACGGTTACCACTCTTTACCTCTGTGATGCTGCACACCCTGTCAGCAACGTAATTATCTTCCACATGTATGGTTCCTCCATGGTTCAGCTCAGCACCCAACAAGGGTCCAAGTAAACATATCTCAGTGAATCTCTGCATTAAGCAGATTCCCTGATCTCATCATTACCGTACAGCCATGAGCCGCACAGCTTAGTCAACCATAGTGATCCTGTAAGACAGTACTGAGAGATTCCTATTACCTGGAGACACCATAGGCATCCTAACATCACAGTACAACCCATTCCTCATATCTGTGGTGACGTCTGTGTAGACTTTCTGCACTGCAAACTTGTATGCATAAAAGCACAGCACGTGTGCATGCACACACATGTATGTAAAAAAATTACATATTAGACATAATTAAGTCTAAGCTATTAGTAATACAAATATTTATTACGCTGCATTTTTATCGTTATTTTAGGGTGTACTCATCGTCATTAAACAGAACATTAACCATAGGATAGTATGCTGTCTTACACCGGCAGCCCCTCAGGGGTCTTACAACTACTGACCCGGTTTTATCAAGAGGCCATATCAGGTGGCTGACCTACATTTGTGTAAGTACTCTGTGATGTTTGGGAAATTGACTAATGACATCTCTCAGAACTAATTCCTCCACATGTGGCGTATACTAAGCAGCACGTGTACCCTGTGATGGAAGCAGGGACACTGCCCCGTGTGCTCACCTGCACCGTCGCCCTAGCTCCTCCGAGGGTGCTGACTTTTGCCGGTTTCCTTTGCCACCGAATGCCTACTGTACAGGTTTATTCTCTCCTCCCAGCATTGAGTTCTCTCTGAAACCCCCTGGACCAAGGAGAGCTGAGCACCTCAGCCTGCTCGCTTGCTGGGTATGGGTTGCTAGCATACCGGCCATACAAGCAGCAAGGGTCAGCATTCTCTCAAGGCTAAATACACAGATGTTAAGAAGAAAATCCGGCTCTCCCCTCAAGTGGCCACATTCAGTTTTTCTTTAACTCTTTCCTACGCTGATGGCGAGAGCATGGGTTGAACTAAGAGGAATGTGTAGACTAGGTTTTCTCCCTCGGGCATTCAGGCGGAGGCAGGGGTACGCTAGTGTTCTCTGAAGAGCTGACACGTTTCCAGGAGCTGGAAAGGGTGTTAAATCACGTGCAGCTGCCTGGCGATAACGGGCTGTCTGGGTTAGAGGGCTGAGGGGAACCCTGCTGGGGCTGAGCCTGGTTATGTGGGAGAAAGTGAGTTAACTGATGAGCTAAGCCTAGGGTGGGCATATATTACATACGCTGCGTGTATTACATAAAACATGTATGTGATTTACAGAGAGATAATAGTAACTCGATCATTGACTGCCAGTCCATGCAGTTTAGATTTGGGTCTTCCTCCTGCCTATGCTTAAAAATGTTCACAAATTTTGAGGCCTGGGTGGCAGTGACGTTTCACATCGTTTCACGTCTGTGGCTGCAGAGGCTTCCTCATGCCTAGGTACCTTAATGATGCTCTGGCAGGTGGACAGGGGCAGGCCCACCAGGCTGGTGCCGTTAATGGACATGATCTGGTCCCCGATGTTCAGCTTCCCCGACTTCTCGGCGGGGCCTCCGTGCATCATGTTGGCAATGATCACGGTTGGCAGAATGGATCCCCAGCCAGACTCCACAATCACAACTCCCAGGATTTCTCCTTTCTGCTTCTCTATGAAGACCTGAAAGGAGAAGACAAAGCAGATATCTCAAATCAGCAGCCATATGGGAGAGGCGGAGCTGGTCCTCTGCCTGCGCGTGCGTGCCTGTGTGGACACTTCTTTGGGGCCAATCTATATTCCATGGCATTGGGAGTCTGTAAGAAACCACTTCACCAAACTCACCTAGACCTGCCCTCATTTCATACGACCAATCTGGCCTCACATGCAGAGACAAGGGGAAGAAGGATTTTCTGTTTTAGTTTAAAACATTAGTTGTCCTTAGTAGTGAAAGCTTCGGCGGGAGGCCTTAATCCACGTGGCTCTCGGATGCTATGTGCAGGTTTCCCTGTTCCACGGTGCCCTGTGAATTCCTTTCAGTATTTAAAAGTTTTTGAGTGAGAAATAAATGCATGGAGCTCTTCTCTACACAGAGGAAGGTGAGGGGAGAGTGGCCATGACCTCTGTTCTGCCAAGTGCAGTGTCTTTCAGCAGTGCTGGTGGCTGGTCACTGGCCACTTTCAGTGCCCTTACCTGGACTGTGGGCTTTGTAAGGACAGAGGCCAGGCCCTGCAGCTACAGAATTCCCTCAGAACTCGACTGGACTTACAAGGGCAGGGGATGTGCACCATAGCTATACTTGGTTTTGATATTACTTAATGATAGGATCCTCTGGGAAGAAGCCAGAGATGGGCACGAGAACCGCCCAGTGTCCTGTGAACACTGCCGTCTCCAGCCTCTGCTTCCACAGCAGGGCTGCCTCGACCTCCAGGGCCCCGCCCAGCTGGCTCAGCTGGGGGAACACGTTCCGGGAAGTACTCACATCTTTGCAGTTTTCCGACTTGGAGAAGTGGATCAGGTCATCGTTGTACATGTCCTGGGTGTTGAGCAGGTCGCTGTACTCCTTCTGGCTCAGGTCTTCTGGGTTAATCCCGTTGGCCCTGAGGAACTCCTGGTATGCAACGCTGAAGGCCTGCCCGATGGACTGTGCGATCAGCTGGGCCTAGAGCAGCAGCATAGGGAGAGACAGTGGTCAGTGGGGGAACTCCTGGCTCACCCACCCTGGACAATTCCGCGTGCCATTTGAGGGTTCTAAATAGCAGGTCAGTCCGTCAGTCTACATCAGGGTGCCAGAGCCTACCAGGAACTATTTGAAGAGAGTCAGTATGCTTCTCATTATGATTGTGCCCATAAGGGAGTCACTGATACTCAGAAGACAGGAATCGGGGATGCAGGACATCCTGCAATGTGCAGGACAGTCATACACGGTGACAAATGGTTCTACGTCCTGTACAATTTTTGGGCACTCTGAGTTGTTAAGGATCACAGCCCTGTCTGTATGCTGCTCCCTGGTGCACGGAGAGAATGCTTGTGTGTATAGACGTGGATGCTTGTTTGCCCTCAGTTCAAACTGTCAGACAGAAATCACCCACAGTGTCACATCAAATACAACGTTATTCTCACAGTCGAGCTTCGGTGTAAATTATCTGGCTACTTCGTGACCCTCTTTTGGAATGGCTGGGCCCTGGCATTTATACCATGTATCATGATTTTTATCTTAACCTCTTTTCCTTTGTTATACTCATGGCTATGAATTATTTTGTAGAGAAAAGGGAATTGGAGAGATGGCTCAGTGGTTAAGAGGTCTGGGTCTGGCGGGGGATGTTCCTGTCACCGGGCTGGGAGGAACAGGGTCACTAACTTAACTGTGACAGCATGACAGCTCTGCACAGCTCCCCAGTTTTCCTCTGTGGATGCTCCAGTGCCATGAAGACTTGCTGAGTCTGGCAATCTGGGTCTCCCTCTTTCACAGCCTGCTGGACGCGTGGCCACTCTTCCTTCTCAAGCAAACTCAGCACTCCCCTGCCTCGGGGCCTTTGCACTTGCTATTTCCTACTCTCGGTCTATTTAGGTCTCTGTTCATCCTTGAAAAAAAAAAACTATGCTGATGACCCTACTTGAACTAGTCCTGACCTTTGTGCACTGGTCCTATTTTATATCTCGGTAAAGCACGTTCCATGTCTCGTTATTTTTCTATCCCCCTTCGACCTGCACAAAGAGTAACTCCTGTGCTTTAAGTCAGCCGTATATCTGCAGATCTAGAACAGTGCCTGGCACACAGTGGGTACTCAATAAATATGTGTAATGTATGATGAGCCAGACTGACTCGGGTTCTGATAACCTGGCCGCTTGGTGGCTAACCCGGTCACCCAGAGGAAGGTTGGGGAAGCCAGCCTTACGTCCTCAGACTCAAAGACATGACAGATCATCTTGTACTGCCGTTTTGCATCCTGGGATGGGTGAGAGGCCTCCACATTCTCCTGGGAGTTGGAGCGGGGCATCCGCCTGCGGGCCATCAGCACGACGATGTTCCCAATGTCTGCGATGTAGGAAATGGTCCTCAGAGGGTGGTCCATCATAGGCTCCTGGAGGGGAAGGACAGAGCAGGTGAGTGCACACAGAACCTTAGAACTTACCAGATGGTTATCTTCGTCCCTCAGACCAGCTGAGTATGGAACCCAGGAGAGGTGGGCCAGGGACAAGCTTTCACTGCCGGACCTCTGAATCCTACCCACAAGGCCTGAGGAATTTTCCTGGGTTAATGAAGAATGAGAGATACGTGTAGGGGAAAACAAGTATCAAACCTCTCCAGTGGTGAAGCTGAAAAGACGTAAATTTATGCGTGCATGTGTGTGTGTACTTGTGTGCGTGCATGCGTGTGTACACATGTGTATGTGTACATGTACATACTGTACAAGTTTAAACAGACTTCCTTAAGGCCAATGAGTCCTCCACAGAGAACTCAAATGAGTGACAGGCAACACACACATTCTGTGCTTTCCTTTGTGCTTTAAGAATGATTGTGTCTTAGCCCACATTAGCCTTTGAGTTTCACTGGAGCCCGGTGTTGGGGGTGGATGAAGTCCTGACTGAATGTGTATCACTGACATGAACACAGTTACATCCAGGATCCCAATGTTGCAGACTCATGGGGATGGCAAAGCTTTTCCATTTTCATGTGTAGATATAAAAAAAAATAGGAGACCCCAGCCCTGCCCTCTCCAGTGTTTATAGCCTGAGGCTGCTCTCCTAAAGAGACATCCTACTGAGATTAGCTAAGCCTGCCTCCTTGTTCAGAGATATAAAATAAACACACTGAGTTTCAAGGCTACTGCTGGCCCATCTCCATCAGAGTGCATACTCTACCAGATCCTAGCAACTCTGTCTGTGTGTCTGTCCTTTCTTCATTCCCTCATCACCCCTGTCAGTTTCCAGGACCCAGAATGCAAGTTGTGGCTCCCCGATACCTGGGGATAGGCACTTTACAGGCAGAGGATCTGTTAGAATTGCATGGGCTTTCACCCCTGAGAAAAGTGGGAACAATATGGTACCTGTGTATCTGCATTCAACACTTTGATCCTCTGGGTGGAGATGAAGAGGTCCACCTCAGTCATTGGCTGAGATTCGCCTTCAGGAGCCTAAGGAGAAAGTGCACCAAGAAGAAGTCTTATGATATTATCTTAACCCAGAGGCACAGGAAAGGTTAGCTCACACACTGGGTTACCAAGACACAGTCACCAGAACGGCAACACAAAGTTAAATTGCCAAAGCTGAAGGTACTAGGGGGAGGACGTGGGCAAGAGTTAGCATTTCTGTATCACAGGGGAAATGCAGAGTTGCTCCTGCTGCTTCCCCCAGAGCAGCAGTCGCCGGGCAGATTAACTCGGGACATGATGACAGGTGGCCCTTTCTGTAAGGCTTTTGGAAACTGAAGGGTAAAAGTGATTAACTCATAGTGAGGACCTTGGAAGAGCCGCTCAGTTTACCCTGCAAGAGCTAATGGAGGGCCGTGTCAGGAGTAGGTGCAAATGAAGCTACCGGATGCGGTTCTGGTAAAAGGGTCTTCATATTCACACATCACCACAGCACCACAGAAGCAGCTGCCTGTTCCCGCAGCCACCCCGTCACAAACGAGCCCCCAACCTCTCACATCCTCGGAGTGTAATCCCCAAAGTGCAGCCTGGCTCACCGAGGGCTGAACCCTGCACATGTGTGGTTATTAGAGGGTTTTCTTTTTTTGCATCCAGCAATCTGAGAAATCCTCAAATGGAATGTAACTGTGATCGGGTAGTCCCAGGTCCCTGCCACATCATTGCTCCTGAATGGCTTGCAGCTTCCGAGCTAGAGGATCCGTTTAGCATCTCCAATCTGCTCCCTGTCGTTCCTCTGACGTGAAATGACCAAATGAGCAACAGAAAATGGCCACTTGAGGCAACCAAGTTTGGAGAGAGGCTGGCTTATGGAGCGACTCAAAACGAAATCGGAACAAAAACTTGCTGGATGCAGAAAACAAAAACACGAAATCATAAAAAGGCGAAACACAAAAGAAAACGGACAGGCGTAACACCAAGTGATGAAGTTGTACTGCACCTTCTTCCTGCTTTTGGCTAATTTCTGGGCCGTCTGCTTAGCATGGAACAAACAGAGACAGGAGAATAGTTAGAAAAGAATTTGCAGACTCAGAGTCAAAAAGGGAACGGACACGCTAACACTGCTTAGGGGTATAAAGCGCTCATAGGAGGAAGATGGGCATACACACCCCACTTTAAGGGGAACATTCCTAATATGAGTTTCGGGGACGGGCGTGGGGGTCGTCTTATGCTTCACTGTCATTTGACTTTCTAAAGAACCCACTTTGGTTCTGTTCTTATCAAGTGCCTCCCTTCTCACTTCACTGACTTCAGGCTATGCCTTTATTTTTTTCTATCTGCTTTCTTTGGGAGTAACTTGCTGAATTTACCCTCAGCTGCTTCTGATAAAAAACCTACAGATGTCCAGACTTTTCTTCTACTGAAGTTGTGGATCCTTCTCTAAGCCCTGCTTTAGCTGTGATGCAGTTTCATGCGCTGGCATTTCTCTACTGCATCAAAACACTTCCGCTGCGACGTCTTTGAACCCTGAATCACTTAGAGCTGTGTTCTTAATTTCAAACGTATTTGGAGGTTCTCTAGCTATCCATTTGGCATTGGTTTTGGAATCAATTTTACTGTGGCCTGAGAACATACCATGTGTGACTTCAGTCCTTCTGAAAGGTGTTATCCAGCACATGGCCGACTTGGGTGAGCATATGGACTTCACGGTAAGCAGTCTCAGTGGTCAGTTAACACCATCTTTCGGTTCTCGTGTGTGTTTGTGTTTGTGTGTACGTCCTGCTCGTTCCATCATTTTATCAAGAAACTGTGTTAAGACCACAAGCTGTTACTGTGGACTCGTCCTTGTATTGCTTTGGTTCTGTGGGTCTTTGCTCTCCCTGTTTGTAGCCGTGTTGTAGAGTACATATATGTTTAGGGTTCTATGTCTTCCTGTTCAATCAATTCTATAATCTCACCCGCCCCCGTTTATCTGTAGCAAGAATTTTCTCTTAAATTTCATAAGATGAATAAAGTTTGTACCTGACTAAAATGGACACATTTCTCTTTTTAATAATAATTAAAAGATAGATTAGCTAGTAAAAACTAGCTGAGCTTTCTAAACCTGAATCTCAGTTCTACTGCCTATTACTCGTGTGATTTTAAGCAAGCCACTTAACGTTTCTGCTTTCTCTAGGTAATATATGGATCAAAATAGTATCTACCTCACAGGGCTGTTTAAAAAGATAAAATGAATACATGAAAAAAAGTCTTTGAACGGCACGCTGAGCATTCTCTCCGTGTCTGCTATATATAATGAAAGTGTGTGGGTGTAGGACGCAGTTCCCCAATCGTATTCAGTACATATTTTATGTCAAGGTGAGTCAGTGGCTGGGACTGTGGGCGATGTTATGGAGGGTAGGGGTAAAGCTGCATCCCTGTGATGGATGGGTAAGGCTGGGCTATTGTCGATGGTGGGGGTGGTAAAGTTAAGCCGTTGTGAAAGCTATGGTACCGGTGGGTAGGGCTGTGCTCTTGTGGGGGTGGCTGGGTAACTTACCTGTAGGGAAAACTTTACTCTCAGCACTGCATCTCTATTTCACTAGTGGTTAAAATATGCTGCCTGCTGCCTGCATTTTCGCCTAGTGGAGCCTGGATGAGTCAGCCCTCCAAACATCGCATAGCTAATTACTGATGTACCCAGGAGAGAGGGCAACCCCACTCCCACACAGCTTCCCCACCATTCTTCCCGTGGTGATGAGATGGCTGGGAGCGATCTACTCGGGAAGACTCTGGAGTTAATAAAACACACACGTGCTTTACTAACTGCAGCACAAGTGGGTGTAGCTGTGCATACGGGAAGGCCCTGAGTGGACCTGAGTGCACGTGGCTGAGAGGCCTTCCCTGGATGTTCTGACCCGAGCGGTTTTCATCTGCCTCATAACTTCTCTAGCATCTGAAATGCTTCCTCTCCACTCTTGAGGTGACATGAAATGGCCCAGGAATTCCTCCCTATTCCTGTCGATATCAAAAGTCAACGAGGTTCTTCAACTCTAGGGAACTGTGTTCCAGCTTCGTCATCAGGAAATTACCCCGATTCCATTTTTTCCCCCAAACTACAGAAAGGTGAGGGAGGCAAACCGAGTTTCACGACAGGTTCTGACGTGGTTTCTACAAAGTTGAAAATCTTTATGCAGCAGGTTATAGCATTTCGATGTACCATGGACAAGATGAACATGTCGGAGCAGTCGTGAAAGATTGGGAGAGGCTGTTAAAACCCTCACAAGGCCAAGGAGGGCAGTACCCTGGGATCAGAGCTGTGTCCCCCCTCTCACTTCAGGGTCAGTGTGCACCGGGCGCTCACCATCAACAGTCCCTCTAGGCTGGCCCTGCTGTGGGGAGGGCCTGGGCTGCTGGCCTGTCTGCTCTGTAGCCAGCTAGCAACTACTGAGCTATGGTCCTTTGCCAGGACTCTTCTGACAGTGTCACAAGTCACCGTCAAAACTCACAACAACCCTGTGAGGCAGGAATCATATTAAGACACTCAAGAAGAGGGGAAAAAAAAAGCACAGAAAGGCTTGGTAATTTGCCCAGTGTCACACAGCTGTGAGGTAGCAGAACTGTGATTCAAGCCCAGGCAATCTAGCCCTTCAGTCTATACTCCCCTTTATGCGGCTCTAGAATGTCTCAGTTCCCAGTAAAATGGGGCTAATACCTACCTCCCAGGACTCCCTACCCCCTCCAGTCTGAGCAGTGAATGAGGCAAGATATACAAAGGCCTGGCAGGAGGCAGCGGCATCCTCTCTACTGATCCCGGATCTCTTCAAGCAAACTGGGAAGTGACGGGACTTAGACAAAGCTACAATGATGGAACATTAAATTCTGCAACGAAACCATAAGTTTTGATATTTCAACAAAAATCACAGAAGAATGGAAAAATGAGGACTCCGGAAGAGGCTAGCACAGACAGATGAAAGGGAAATGGTAAGATGAAAGGGAAAAGGCTGATAGGAACAAAAATGGGTGCAACACGCAATCCGCAACAGCACTTGTGACGTCATCGCACGAGTCTCACAGAGTAGAGAATGGAGATGAGGACCCTCTGTGTGGACACCCAGGGCCTCTGAGGCCCAGAGGACCCCGCCCCCTAGACTCTGCTGAGGAGTTGAGAGTCCCGGAAGAGAGGAAGACGGGGGAGCTAGCACAGGCTTCCTGTACTCTAGACAGGAAACAGTCACAGTGTTCTTCCTGCCTGGAGAGGGACATTCCGGAACATCAGGACATGGGCAAAAACTCTCCAGAGGTCTCTCCCACAGACCTGTCTAAGGTCCTACCAGCGGACTGTAGCAGGACATACACGGTGACCCTGACATTCCTTGCTTGAACAGTTAGGGAGCTACTGTCTAACTAGTACAAGGGGAGAGTGCTGACCACCACTCACTATTCTAGTCACATGTTTTATGTCCTCAGGGGGTTTCTAACTTGTCAACATGAAGTTAAAAAAATCATCCCCAAGGATGCTTTGATATTCTGTTGAGTCAATAATGTTTCTGTCTTAATTTGTGCAAACAAATAACTCTTGGCTTTGCTGATCTTTTGTATTCTTTTATTTCTGATCGTTGTTATTTTGTAACTCATAAACGTTATTTATTGCAACTCAGTTGCATTGTGTTGTATTTAGTTTGATTTATTTCTATTTTTTTCTGTTGAGAATTTCATATATGTATATAGTGAAAATGTAACCTATGCCCCCCCTTCTAATAACTCCTCTTCCTAACGCATGCCTTTTATTTATTCATTTGAAAACTTACTAAGCCAGTTACTGTTGCCCATGTGCTCTGGTGTGCGTTCACCCTCTGGAACATGGAAACCTACTATTAGCCACACTCCCTGTGCTGGTTTGAATAAAAATGGCTCCCATATGCTCACATGTTTGGATGTTTGGTCACCAGTTGGTAGAACTGTTTGGGAAGAATAAGAGATGTGTTACCTGGGGCAGGCTCTGAGGTTTCAAAAGACTGGGATATGCAGTTTGCTCTCTGCCTCCTGCTTAGGGTAGGAGATGTGGGCTCTTAGCTGCTCCTGCCACCATACTTTCTCTTTACCATCATGGACTCTACACTCCCTTTAACAGGTTGCCTTGGTCACGATGCTTTATTGCAGCAATAGAAATGTACTAAAATCCTCTCCGGCTGTCAATCTGGGAAAAGTATTCATTCACCTGTCGGTTCTTCAGTGACCTTACTGCTCCGTGTTGTTCCCTTTCCATGCGTTTGTGTAATTGCTAGAGCTTCACTTGTTAATTGATTTAGAGTTCCATCGATCACTGTGATTAGAAAAGATCTAGCATCTGGTTTAAATATTTTGAAAATGCGTTGTGTAGCTACTGGATGGATCATTTTCTAAGTGTCTGGAAGTCATGTGATTTATAGTATAACTTAACTCTGGTATTAATTTGACTTCAGGAGGAGGTTGGCTGTTCTTTTAACCAAAGTGGAATGGTGAAACTATACATTATTTCTGTATTGGATCCTCTCTCTAAGTGTTACAATGTCTGTGTATAAAACTTGATGCTTTACCATTTAAGTAACTTACAATTATATTTTGCTGTTGACTTGATTCATTCCCACATGGTCACTACCTTTATCTCTGTCCCAGTGTCTAATAGATGGTCCTTGTTGCTCATTCCTGGTGTATCATGTCGAAGCTTTCCCTAGTCACTGTCTGTGATTACTTGTAAAGCGGATCACTAGCAGGCAGCACACTGGTGACTCCAGTCTTCTTTAAATCCATTCAGCAAGTCTCCTAAGCTTTAACTGAAAAAAAAATTTAGCCCATTTACATCCAGGGTTGTTAATGATAGGTAAGGCTGTATTCCTGTCATGTATATATTATGTGCATGCACATACATGTTTGTGTGGTGAGGATGGAGGTCAGAGGTTGACTGACACTAGGCATCTTCCTAAGGTGCCTTATATACTGAAGTAGGGTCTCTCAATTGAACCCAGAGTGCATTGATTCAGTTAGCCTAGCCAGCCTGCTTGCCCTAGGAACCCTGTCGCTACCTCCCTGGTGCTAGGAAAGGAATACAGATACTGGGATATGCAGTTTGCTCTCTGCCTCCTGCTTAGGGTAGGAGATGTGGGCTCTTAGCTGCCCCTGCCACCATCCTTTCTCTTTCCATCATGGACAATTCCATGGGCGCTTAGAATCCAATTCAGTTCTTCACACTCTGCAGTCGAGTGCTTTACCCCATGAGGCATCTCTGTCACCCTTAATGATTTTCTTACAGTTGTTGGAATGTTTTCATTTTCTTCCCGTCTTAGCTTTGGGCTATTTGCAGAGGCAATGCCTGATTTTTTTTGTCTTTTGTGTAGTTACTCTTGTACGGGGGATTATACTTTCACAGGCTTCGGTGATGCTAGCTATTTCTTTGATTTCTGTGAGTAGGGTTCCCTTAGGTGGTCTGGTGGTCATGAATCAGTTTTTGCTTATCTTGGAAGGTCTTAATTTTCTCCATTTTCTGAAGAGTGGTCTTGCTTGGTAGAGTAATCCTGATGGACATTTTCTTTGTTTCAGGACTTGGAATATGCTATTCCACTCTTTTATAAACTGTAGGACTTCAGCTGAGAAGTCTACTGCTATTTTAATGAGTGTACAGTAGAAGTGACATGGTATTTTTCTCCCTGCAGATTGTAAAATTATTTTCTTAGACTTTTGACAGTTTGACTAGAATTCTGGGGCGAAGATCTTTTCTGGTTAGATTAGAAATTCTATAGACCTCTTATACCTTGATCATCATACCTTTCCAAAGATTAGAGAGGTCTTCTGATAATTGTTTCATGGAACAATTTCCTTGTCTCCTTAACCAATAATATAGATATTTATTTACTTTAAAGTGTATGGTGGTTTGAATATGCTTGGCCCAGCATATTCAATATGTTGTACTATTAGGAGGTATGGCCTTGTTGGAGGAAGTGTGCCACTGTGGACATGGGCTTTGAGAACCTTCTCCTAGTTTCCTGGAAGCCAGTCTTCCTCTGTTTGTCTTTGGAATAAGAGTTAGAACTCTCAGTTCTCCCAGAGCCATGCCTGCCTGGACACTGTCATGCTTCCTGCTATGGCGATACCTGTGAACCTATGATGATATGCTGAACCTCTGAAACTGTAAGGCAGCCCCAATTAAATGTTTGCCTTTGTAAGAGCTGCCTTGGTCATGGTTTCTCTTCACAGCAATGGAAACCCTAACTAAGAGTGTTACAAAGATTTTGTTTGCTTTTTGTTTGTATGAGACAGGCTGGCTATGTAGCCCAGTCTGTCTTCAAATTCTTAATTCTCCTGTATTAATTTCCCAAGTATGGGAATTACAGGTATGCTGGGATTATAGGAATATACAATCACTCCTGGCTTTTAAAGATTCTAAGTGCATATTCCTCCCTTCACTTCCTTGTCCTCCTCCTTGGGTTTTTTGGGGGTCTAATTTGGATAGTCAATCCCCTTCTCAAATCCAGTCATTACGTCTTCCCCTTGAGCTAGTTTATTGATCTTTTATGGTTCTCTTTCACCCCAGATTTCTATTTGATTGCTCTTAATTTTTTTTCATTCTTGTCCTGTACTGTATTCCTAATTTCATTTGATGCCTTTAAAATATTCTCTTGGATCTCACTGAGTTTCTTTGTCTGCATTTTAAAATTCTTTATCAGGCATTTCATCCATTTTGATTTCTTAGGAATTTGTGGCTGGAGAGAGTGACATCTTTGGACATGGTGCAACTCTTATGTCCCTATATTGAGCTTTCTGCATCTAGTGGATCCAATGACTACTACTTTAGAGGTGGCCTCCTACGTGGCTCTCTCCTGAAGTTGTGCCTTATTCAGTTTGCTAGGCATTTGGCTTTACTTTGAATTGGACATTGTAGCATAGCCTTCCTATAGCTTCGTTAGTTATGACTCATGACCAGGCACTACACGCTGTGTCAGAGTCAGAGATGTATGTGGGCTACACAGTTGAGGCTACGTTAGCAGCTTAGGCAGTACAGTGTCAACAACAGAATGTGTGGAATGCCGTAGCCAGTCTTGCCACAAGGGTGCCCAGTCAGTCAGCCAATGTGTTTGCAATTATTGGTGTTGGCTCTGCTACTAGTCAAGGCCTCTGGTACGAGCAGTCCTAGTGGTGTTAAGGGAACTGAACTCTGTCCTGTGAACAGACAAAAGTATCTGGCTTTGGCCCAGAGACTGCACAGGAAGAGGCTGATGGGAACCATTGACCCCTCTCTATGGTGTTTATATCTGGTCCTGACTGCATTTCCTTTCAGACATGGTGTGAGGCCATCAGGAAGTAGATAGGTGGGGTAGTACCAACAGTTGTGGCTCTCTCCTCTGCTGGCTTCTAAGAGCCTGTCAGAAGTGGGGCTTCCACACCTACTGCTCTTGTATGTACAGGGACAGGTAAAGGCTGCGGCTTCTTGCCTTTCTTTCCCACTCCTGGACTCTAGTGATCAAGGAGGGCCTGGCAGGAACAGGGTCAAGTTTCCCTTAGGAACTCTTTAGTCCTGCATACATGGTGGGTGACAGATGGAGTCACAGAGCTGTCACAGAGCTGTTCAAGGCTGGCTCAGCACATTCTGGTGGGCAGAGCAGCAGGCAGGGCAACCACCATGTCCTATTAGTAGCAAGTGTGTGTGGCACAAGGTATCAGTGTGGATCACCTTTAGTTCTGGTGCTCGTATGAGTCTTCATGCACATCACCATGGCAAGGGGTCTCAGAGATCGCTTACCTGATTCCTGGTTCCTAAGGGGTCACCATTTATTCTCTACTGTGACAAAGCGTCCAGCTTCAGTCACTTACTCTGATGTTAAGCTAGGGTGTTGTAGTTCCACAGTGAGCCAGGGCAGTGGAAATGTGTCTGGGATCTCAGAGACAGAAATGTTAGGGGTCACGGACCCACAGAGTAGTCCTAATTTCCAGGTAGCCAGGTGTGGTGGGGCATTGTGTAATCCCAGCGCCAACGTGGCCAGATGGTTGGAAAGAGAGGCTGGCTGTATAGACAGACCCATACTATAGCACCCTCTGTTGGCTGGAAGATGGTGTTGAGATTCTGTCCCACAATAAGGCTAAGGGAAGATTTCGGGTCACTTAAGTGGGGTGGAAGCCCACGAGGACTGTCAGTGCTTGCAAGGATGGGCTGCTGGGAATCTACGTTTCACCCATCTTTCTGCAGATGAGTCTCCCTCTTTCATGGCTGTGTTTCTCGTCCTATGTTGTCTCAGGTTTTTGAACCCTGACCTGGCCACTTTGCTCAAAGCACAGCTACACACTCTTGACTTGCAGTTCTTGTTTGTGGGAAAAAAGTGAGTCCTGAGTACCATATACCCATCCACCTTAAGAAAATCCATTCTCCAAGCCTCTAACAAGGAAGCGGATTTGGAGAACATCCAGAGATAAACGTATCTGCTGATGGAGATCTATGAGGAGCGAGTACTCAGCTTGACTGGGGTTCTGGAGAGTACGGCTGAAGGGAAGATGCTTCATAATGCTTTCAGAGAGCAACTCACAGGCTGCCCTCAGGCTGCCACACAGAAAGGCTCTCCCAGAGCCTGTCAATATGGACTCTTCATATCACCTCATCGTCCAAGCGTCTGTCTTTGGAAGTCTGCGGTCAGGCTAGAGAGCTTGCATGTCCATCAGAGTTCTCTGCGGTGCTGGTCTGCTGGTCCCTGGACCATACTTGGGGACTCACAGTTCTAATGCATTCCTGGCTGCTGCAGGTGTGTGTGTGTGTGTGTGTGTGTGTGTGTGTGTGTGTGTGTGTGTGTAAGTGAGCACTTCCCGCAAGGACAGTAGCTCTAAGACAAAGGTCCGCAGGTGGGGAGAGCAACAGCAGATCAGTGTTCGTTCTGCTGCTGAGTAGACTTGCTTTATCCCTGCATCTTAGTAGATGAAACAGGGTTTTGTTTCAGATCCCTCAGTTTGCCATACAGGAGCATTGGGTACACACCCTTTCCGGGTCACTTATTGGAGTGCCAGTTTCTCAATGTTTAATACTGGATATTGGTTAAATTTTACTTCTAAAGTGCCTATCACAAAATCTCACATATATTTGTGTGTGTGTGTGTGTGTGTGTGTGTGTGTGTGTGTGTATAAAACAAATCTAAAATTCTCTTTCCACTTTGCAAATAAACCTGGACATTTATGTTGTTAAGGAAAATATAACTGCTGGACAGCAGTGGTACTTTAATCTCAGCACTAAGGGGGCAGAGGCAGGTAGAGCTCTGTGGGTCTGAGGCCTGCCTGTAGAGAAAGTTCGACAGCCAGGACCCCAGAGGGAAACCTTGTCTTGAAGAAAAAGAAAAAGAAAGGAGCAGCTTTCACAACTCCATGGGTAAATCTAACCCTGGCCCAAAGCTGTGGGATGGGTGCCACCCAGCAGAGCGGGGACGTTCAGTGAAGTGGAAGCTTTGGCTTCAAGCTGGCACCTGCTGAGAAAATCACCACAGAACCAGAAGGCCCTCTGCCATCTGGCCACACACAGCACAGAGGCACCAGAGAGATAGGGACAAAACGGGGGTTCCCACGGGGAGTGAGAGAGAAGAGAAGGACAGAGGGCCAGGGAAGAGACCAGCCAATTTAAGCGAAAGGAAGGGCCAGAGGTTACCGTTGGCCTGGTGTCATGGACTGCACAGGCAGACTGGAAAAGGAATGTCTAGTATTGCTTTCTCTTCTCCTTTCCTGGGTGGACACTCAAAGCCATGGCCCTGCCACACTCTGTGTCCACTGTGCTGAAGTGACCTAGAAGAATTCATTCTCAAAAGGCCAGAAGTACCCAGTCTCTCAGAGAGGGATGTCCCCAGAGCATGCTGGGAGCCCATGGGACTGCTGGGGACACACCCTTCCTCCACCCGCTATGAGGCCCGAGCCAGTTCCCAACTCTTCTAGGTGAGATGGACAACACAGCTGTGTCTGCTTACAATGGGACAAGGCTTCAGGCTGTGAGTGGTGTCATTCTGACAAGCATTTAGAGGGATATGAAAGGATCGGGAAGCAGGAAGTATTTATTGACAGGCAGCAGTCCCTCCAGTGCGCAGAGGCACACGGTAAAATGATACTTATAAGCTCTAAGTGGAATGTAGCCATTTAATTTTACTACTTTGTAACAAATTCCTCACACTACGGTGGTTTACTTGTAAAAGGTAAATACACGGTTTTCATGTACAAATATCTGCTCTGCTCTGGGCAGGTTTAAAACCTACTTACAATCGGCTGGCCACTTGCTTGTTTTGAAAGCACCGTCTGATTTGAGGTTTAACTGAGCTGTGGGGTTTTGGGGGTGCTGGTTACTAGGAAGGTCAGAGATATGGAAATCAGAATGGGAACCCGGGTCTGATTTCCATGAGAGAACTGGACTTAAAGGTAAAACCGCTCCGTCAGCTCCCACTGTGGAGAGCGGTTCTGGGTTAGCTGGTGCTGGGGAGCTGGCGAAGGGACGCTGTTGCTCACCACGTGGGCTGCTGTCTGTCCAGACGACGCTGCGCCTGCCACCCCTGCCCAGTCTGAGCACCATCTGAGTCCTCCTCAAGTGCCATAAGAGGAGTGGAAAGGCACAGATGCGCCTGTGCTGGAGTCCAAAACTGTCAGGAGGTGAATAAACAAAGGGGCCTCAACTAAAGCCTGAACCCCAAAAGACAGCCAGATTTGGGGGGACTTGATAGGTAGAACCAATGAGAAACCAGCCTCAAGGCAACTCTCAGTTTTCTGGTCCAGGCCATCTCCAGCAACCCTTAAAGTCAGACTGTTGATTTCTTCTGGAAAGACCTCCTAAGTGGCCCTGGTCGCAGGACTCCGTGTGTGGCAACATTCTCATGTGTGGCTCTTTGTTCTGGATGGTTTCAGAGTGTGGAGCACACTGGGTTCTGGCCTGAAGGCCATGTGTTAGCGTGACAGCCAGAGATGTCTCTACCCATTCCCGGGCACTTCCTGTCTGTCAGGAAGTCGTCGGGCAAGCTATGCCAGGTCATGGTGGTCTGTTGTTGGGAGGCTCATGGCATCACTCATCTGAGGGACTTGAGTGTTACATGAGGTGTTTGCAGGAGTCTAGATTGAGACTCCATTTGAACACTAGTTTGTTTTTCTTAAGATATTTATGCGTTATTTTAAAAGTTTTGCTGGGAGGTGTTAAATTAAGATGAGGAAGATCATGGGGAAACCTTCGGGCATTAGTGTATCTCTGGGGTGAGGCAAACGAAAGGAAGTAGGCCAACTCCTGTGACTTAGATCTAGAATGTCCTCCCAAAGGTCCATGTAACCAGCCCGTGCTACTCTGAGGTGCTGGAACGGTCGGGAGATGGGGTCTAATGGAAGGGAGTTGGGTTATTGGGGGGTATGCCCTTAAGGGGTTATCTGGGCCATAACTCCTTCCTTTCTCCTGGCTTCCTGGCTACTGTGAAGTGAGCAGCCTGCTCTTACCCTGCACTTCCTAATGTATTAATCCCCACAGACCCAAAGCAACACAGCCAAGTGCCTGTGAGCTGACACTTGTGCAAGCATGGGCCAAAACAGATACTTCTTCCTTTGTTTATCTTGGGTATTTGTCCAAGTGGGCGAAGTCACAGTGGTGAAAAGTTGACTACAACACTACGCCCAGAAAGCCGGAGGGTCAAACTGCTACTTTGCTCTCCTGGTGCTGCACTGTTGGGAGTCAGGGGCAAGGCGCCCATTTGAGAGTAGCAGGAGCTTCTCTTAAAAACACTGATCATCTTCCTGCTTTCCATCATCCTGGAAGAGGCTCGCTTTAAGGTAAGACATGTACATTATGAGGGGCCTCAAGGCACAGGCAAGGTTTGTGTGTCACAGATGAAGTGGCTGAATGGAGCCTGACACATGGGATAACTGTTAAGTTAGACTCAACACCAAGGTTGGTATCAGTGCAGTGACACCTTTGAGGGAGTTGTTACTTAGTCCCTAGTTCAGACATCCTGATTCCTAACGTATCAACGGTAACTTCAAGTCACAGCTTACTACTGGTAGTTAAAAGAGAGGATGGCTGAGCTTGGGAGAGAACGGTTTGATTTACAAGTGAGGCTGTCGCAAGAGCAACTGACACTTGGAGGCTGCAGCAGTGGGTGCAATGGAAAGCCACTTGATGAGGAAGCCATGAGAGGGGTGAGGGAACACCACAGAGCATCCTGGGTAGCGCAGACTTAAGACTCTTAATCTTGCTTATTTATTTAATCTAGGGACAGGACTTGTGATAGAGCCCAGGCACCTTCCTATCTTTGCTCACTGGGCAGGGAAAGGCAGCGCTGGCTGTCATGGTTAGTCTCTACTGACGTGGGTGCCAGCTTTTCAGCATAGACAAGCGCTCACTCTTACAGCCTGTCTGCTTTCTGGCTGCCAAGGGGCAAACAGCATGGCTTCTTTCCACCCTCCTGCCATGGCGCTCTTCTCCACACAGCCCAGAAACAACACCTAGCTGACAACGGGCTCTGCAGCTGTGAACTGAAACCAATTCTTCCTCTCGAGCACTGTCATGGCGCTTACAAAGGAACAGACGGTTGGTGCCCAGGGAGGTGCTCTCTTCACGATAGCCTTATTACAAGCCAGTTTGTGGGAGGAGTCTGGAGATATGTGTTAGCATCCCCAGAATTCTCTCCTCAGGGCTTAAGGGGTACTGATGGCAAGAGCTCTTGGATAGTACACCACGGACAGTAAAAACGGCTCATGGGGTTTCAAATGGAAATGAGGACTTTATTTGGAAGCTGGACCAGCGGCCATTTGTGTTAGCTTTTGTCCATATGCCAAGACTTTGTGTTAGGCTCTATTGAAATCTGACAGAGGGAGTTTTAAGACAGCCTCCATTCAGCCCAGTGCATGGATACAGCTGTCGCTCTGGGTCAGGTTTACGGTTAGAATGGGGAGTAGAGGCAGGGTGGGAAGACATGAAAACCTTGCAGTTTGGTTTAAAGTCCAAGAAAAGTTTGAGTTATGGAAGGCAGGGTTTCTAAACAGTGAGCCCCCGGCAGAAGAAAAGTACTTTGTTACTAGTAAAAGACACCTTGAAGGCACCTCAGGAATCAGCGAGATCTTGTTCACTGTGGGTTTAGTGAGGTGAGAAGTTGACTTGAAAGGCTTTCCCTGGATAGAGAAAGCTGCTGGGTGCTCTGCGTGCCTACGGATATATAGGAAGTTGTTGCCATAGGAACCACTTTGCTTTGCCTCAGCTGCCCAGACATTTGGAGGCTCCTGTAGCCATGACCCAAGGAGGTCCAGCTACTGCCTGGGCTGGTGTCACATGGTGCTGCCCATGTGACAGTGGTTTGTGGGGAGCCCTCGAGGTGTGTGAAAATAGGAGGGTGAAGACAGTGATGAAATGGAGATGCTAGAAAAGCAGATGCAAGAACAGGAAATACAAGCCTCTGAAGCTCCAGCCTTCTAAGACAAACCTTGTGGGCCGCCATTGGTCGGGCTGCAGGGGGACGCTGCCCAGGACCTGTGAAGCTCATGTTATAACACCTCATTCCTCCAGATGCTGGACAGGAGGCTACAGGATTTTGTTAGCTGCTGGGTCTGGGTCTAACTGTTCAATTCCTTCCTGTCATTTTCCCACTCTTCCCTTTTGGAATGGCGATGTTTATCCTGAGTTATTGTGCGCTAGACGTGTTTAACTTGTTTTTCACAGCGGCTCGTAGCTGAGGGCTTGTCTAGTGTACCAGGGAGAGTTGGGAGAGCTAACAACAGCCTCATTGTTTTCTTCATTGATTATGGCGTGAACAGGTGTGTTAACAGTGTTAGCTTGAGAAGAGAGGAGCTTATGATGGTTATTGTTGATCCTTGATTGGTCTGAGAGACAGCAAGTGGTTAGCAAAGTACACGGGTGGGTGCTAGGGAGGGTGTTTGAAGGGAGGACTGGCATGTGGCTTTTCTGTCTGTTTCAATGAGGTGAGCACTGTGGCTCTAGGCTCCTTTGCCTCACATCCAACATGGGCTAAGGCCTCTGAAACCATCAGCTACAGTAAATCTTGATTCCTTTCAGATGGTTTCTCTCAGGCATGCATCTCCTTCCCTTCTAACCTTTAGGGTACTCCTGTGGCCTTCCACATCTGACATCCTCTCTTCCTGATTCCTGGTGCCTCTATTGGCTGGTTTATTCCCTCTGAGCTCTGTGGTTAGGCATAAGGGACTCACTTCCTCCACCGTTACCTTCCCCTATCATCCTACGTAAGACAAGGCTCAAGGATCCTCTTTTCTTCTCCACAGATAAAGGCCTCTCACCACCTTCTCTTGTCCTTTTTTCACTTTATATAACCACACCAGCACCAGGTTCTATGGTACCAGAGGAGCGGGGCAGAGAAAAATCAGTCTTAACTACTTGAAACGAGAAAAGAAATGAACTGGTGAATCCTAACCTCTCACCCTGCTGGTTCGCTGAGTGTTTCACGTGCTGACGGCTGGGAGACTGGACGGTTTGTGTGCACAGTCAGCATCCCTGCTATCCTGGTGTATCTGTGACTCTAGGTGGCATTATGGTGGAGAGTCCAGAGTTCTGCATCCACAGACTGATTTTGAGTAGCTCAATCTACTTGTGAAGACTACTGAGGCTTGATGAAACTGGCTCTCCACGTATCCAATTGGCCTTCTCCTTTAAGTCTTGATAAAACTAATTTGAAGAGATCGTGACTGTGTTCAAACTAGTTTAAACTAGGATTTGCTTGACTTCTTCAGACTACCCAAGTTAAGATTTAATCAAATAGTTCATTTTACTGGAATTGAGGCAGTGTGAATAGAACCTAAGAGAGGACTGCTCCAGTCAATGGCTTCTAGTTGTCAGTGGAAAGCCAGTTCTGGAACTTCACCTTAGGGGCATAAAGAGCAAATTCCATGGACGTGCGGATTTATTCTCAAGAGCAACCTCAGTAGTGTTTATACATAATGACTTGGGTTTTAGTTAGGCAGGGATAAGCTCTGCTGGCGACAGCTTAGTCCAGCTTCTATGAGCTGAGGGTTGATGCTGCTTGCTCAGTACCTCCAGCCCCCACCATCACCTCAGCCCCCGCAGACCCCCTCACCTTGATCCGGCTTACTGCTTCCTGGGCCTGCATCATGCGCACGTTTTTGGAGGGAGTTTTGTCTGAGAGTAGCTGAGTGGAACCAAGGTAATTGGCAGCAAAAATAATTCCATCGATCAAGTCTTCAGGGTCGCAGGGTCCAGGAACTGTAACACATAGAGCCACAGTAGTGAATGATGTCACGGGGGGGGGGTACCCAATGCCAACCCCCATGTTCACTGTCTACTTATGTGGTCTAGCTGCTGGTCTAAGACATCTTAGAATCATTTACTATGAGAAATGACTATTTAAATATGAATCAGAGTCCAACAGTAGAAAAGAAATATCTCTTAGCTAGGCCTGTAATCCTAGGTGCTTGGGAGGCTGAGACAGTCTGTTCAAAGTTTGCCTGTTAGGCACTGCCTGTCACGTGTGAGGCCTTAGGTGAGACAATTCCTCACTTCCCCAACAACAGTACTGGGAACCTAGGATGAGCTCTCTGGCAACAAGGGCCATGCCATACTTGTCTTTGACTTTCATGCCTGTCACGTGTGTCTATAAACTGTGTTTGCTTGGGTGAATGGCTTAGAGGAGCAGAAAGCTGTAAAAATAGAAAACACCATTTCCTGACACTTCCTACTTCCTTTTTACCCACTCAAAATTTCCTCCTCTGTTTGGACTCTGATGGAGAAATCAGACTTCGTACATGAAGAAAACGGGGGTATTTCCTTCCTATAAGTAGCATCAGACTGTGAGTTGGTAACATCACCACAAAGCCATGGTCCCATTGCTGCCAACATTGCTGATAGACCATGATGCTCCTGGCTTCACGTAGAGATCAATCCCAAGGAAAATCATATTTCCTTGTCTGCTGTTCTCACTCCCTAGTCTACTAAATCAAATCTCGGCTTTAAATAGAGGGGAATCTGATTTTAATAACCATCACCTATGATCCACAGCCCAAATTAAAGCATGTCAGCAACTATTAAGTATAACAGGTTCACTAAAGACAGACATTTTAATCACAAGTAAAACCTGTATTTTCTTTTACTTGAAGGATAATTCTGAGGAGACTGAAATATAACCCACCATGAAGGCTCAGGTTCTAGAAACAAAATAGTGTTAAGTGGAAACAATTTACTTTCCCTCTTGTAGGGCTAGTCTCAAGAGATTTTTATTTTCATTTTTAATGGTCAAGCTCGCCTTGCGTTGCTACCCACGAAAGACTCCTGGCCAGGGTACAAACTTAACTTATTCACTTTGTTTTTTTTTTTTTTTTTCTTTCGAGACAGGGTTTCTCTCTGTAGCTCTGGCTGACCTGAAACTCGCTCTGTAGACCACACTGGCCTTGAACTCACAGAGATCTTCCTGCCTCTGCCTCCCGGGTGCTGGGATTAAAGGCATATGCCACCACTGCCCAGCATCCTATTCACTTTCAAACAACTAGGATTGTGGTTAAAAAACAGATTTGGTTAAATCCATTTGGTTCATGACTTTTCTTAGTCTGTCTATGTCTCTGTTGAATTTCTGTTTCCATGACCTGTCCATTGTTGAGAGTGGGGGAAATCGGGAAAGGGATTAACAAATGAAATGTAAATAAGAAATATCCAAGTTAATAAAGATGGAGGGGAAAAAACATATTCGGGAAGTTTGTCAGGCCCTTCGTGACATACCTGGGGCATTGCTTGACTGCTTGGCTCGCCCCCACCCTCTACCCTTGGTCAGTAATGAGAGCAACGGATTCATGCTTACTATACTTTTAGTCTAAGATACTCAGGAAGGGCACGTTTGTGGTCTTTCCCCTTATGTCCTTATACACCCAGTGCCTACAAACGCTAAAAGATTCACGAGTGACCCCAGTACTCAATATTTTTCTCTTCAGTTCTTACCTTCAACGTAGGTTGGGAATGAAGCCAAGCTTTTTCTTGACTGTAATTAAGACAAAGAAGTTTCAAAGCGGGCAGAGAATGATTAGGCATACATTAGCACAAGTATTTATTTATTTATTTATTTATTTTCCTTTTTTTTTTTTTTTTTCGGAGCTGGGGACCGAACCCAGGGCCTTGCGCTTGCTAGGCACGCACTCTACCACTGAGCTAAATCCCCAACCCCACAAGTATTTATTAACATAAAAAAGAGATACATCACCGGTGGCATTTGTTAACCAGTTATCGACAGTTTTCATTGGAGAGAGTGAGGTGTGGATAAATATATGCACTGACTGCTAAGGTTACCTAAGACCCAGGACGGCTCACTCAAGTCTGAAGTGATCAAAACGCCTCACAGTGCAGAGGTTTTACCAGCTTTAAAAAAGCATGATCAGCAATGAAGACTGTACTTTACATCCTAAGAATGTACTCAGTGAGGAAAACTATTCCGTACTAAATGCGCCAGTAATGACTGTGTGCTCTGAATGTTAGGACTCCCTGGCAAATTTTCTTTAGGTCCCTGACACAAGGGTAGCCACTGAAAGGAAGATAAACTCTTATACCTTTTTCTCTCCCACTGGTTCATTTAGATCGACAACAATTTCCATTCTGTAAATCATAGACTTGTGTTTCTTTAGAATAAGAATGAGAGGGCAGGGGGTTGGGGATTTAGCTCAGTGGTAGAGCGCTTGCCTAGGAAGCGCAAGGCCCTGGGTTTGGTCCCCAGCTCCGAAAAATAGAACCAAAAAAAAAAAAAGAATGAGAGGGCAGGCGGAAACCACTATCAGTTCTTGAATTTTAAGTGCCATCGCATATGTTAAGGAGGTCAGCCTTAACAGCTCTGGATGGGGTGAGCTAGACACCTATAACCTGGCTGGGGTGAGCTAGACACCTATAACCTGGCTGGGGTGGAAGTTTAAAGGCCAGCATGCCAAGGGGAAAAGCTTGCCAGAGGCTCCTCTCCAGGAATACATGCTAGAAACCGCCCTGCATGGGAAGAGCAAGGAATGCATTTCTGTTTCAAATGGTAACAAGCGCCTGGAGCTGAAACGTGTGGGGCACCCAAGGGAGCTCCTGTTCAAAAGGAAGCACCTACGATGGGCAAAAGGTAGGCTTTGCAGGGCTTAGATTTGTCTAGGATTTGTCATGGGGACGCGTGATCACTCCGAGACCTGCTTTTTGGGGACGGACATTTGTTCGGCACACTGATCCGATAGATGACGGCATGCTCTGGCGTACCTGATGGGTTAGATGCTGGCTGTGGGTGAGGACTAGGGTGTCACTCCTAACATGCAGAGGACTCTAACATGGCATGCTAACTGTTTTATGTGGAAAACGGGGAGCACCTCATCATTCAGGGCAGTGACAGGAATTCCAAACGAACTGCATGGCAGACCACACGGGCAGCTTTGAGCAGGCCCCTGAAAAATGTGCTCACTGGGATGAAACACCAAAGAAATTGGGTCTCTTGGTTACCAAAGACTAAAGCTCCTAGCTGCTAGTGCATTGGTGGAAAACTGCACGGTGTATGAGGCGAGGAGACCTCATGCTACGCAGGAGCAGCTAAGTTCTTCACAGGGGTCAACCGGCTCATTTCCCATCCCTCTCCCTGCCCTCGTCTTCAATGTTCTAGGATAACGAGAAATCACTGGGCCTCATCGAAACAGCTTAGTTTCCAGGTATCTTTACAAAGACAATTCAGTTTTCTTGGGCTACTAGGACAAGTCTCTGAATTCTAAAACCTGTTTTAGCAGGAGCTTCAGAAGAATTACTTCAGAGAGACGACGGTAGGCAACTCACGCACGTTCCATTTGTTAGCTCACGATCAATCCCGTTTCTGGGGTAATACTTAAAAGACAGCTTTGTAAAATGTAAGGATCTCGATTGCATACATAATATTTCCATCGTTATTTCTAAAGATATGCAGAACCATGGGCCAAGCCTTGTAGGAACTGGGAGGCTAACACATCTATCTTACTTGATACAGTCAATGCATAATTGAAAGCTTAATATTCAGACGCCTGCTTAGACCTGCCTTCTCACGTGTGGATGGAGATGAACATCAGTCACCCTTAGAAAGCATTAATAAAGTTGCCTTCGACACATGAAAAGCTAGGCTGAATGTGGTAGGGAACACCTATAATTCCAGCACTGGACAGGAAGCGGCAAGAGGCTTGTGAGTTCAAGGACAACCTGGGTTATACAGCAACGTACCCTTTCTCAGATACAACATAAACAACCAAAGACATTGAAGCTGCAACTTCAAGGTTTTTTTAGGGGTCACATGACTTCTCGATTCAAACCATGGCTGAGCAGTGTAGTCTCAGCTAAGGTATCCAAGTTCTAAATTTCAGAACCCACACCTGAGGACAGAACCATTAAAAGGCTCCTAAGAGATACAGCCTGCTCAGTCTGGTGCCTGGAATACAGCCAACGATTGATGACTTCTAACCTCCGTTAGTGTTGCTGGCCCTGCACCAATCACCCCTTCCTTCTTACCCATTGATGCACTGTGAATAGACTTTCAAAGAATGGCAAAAGGGGCCCTGCCACCCATGCTCCAGAGGCTCTAAAAAGACCAGGGGACAAAACACATTTCTAGTCTAATGTTAGTATCACCTGAAGAAAACTTTAATAAAAACTATAGCCCTCTCTCATGAGTAGCACACATTAAATGATCTGTTACTCGGGTTAAAATAATGCTTTGACTTTCTCAGTTGACTCAACACAAAATTGTGAGCACAGTGAGGCAGTGTGAGACATACCTCGTTACCACATCTCCTCAGGGCTGAGGAAGGAGCATCTACTGCTGGATTGACATGTGCCCACACAGTCACTGTGTAGGGAAACATCCACCTGGTGTGGCTCCCCACTAAGCAGAACCCATCGCCTTTGGATAGGAGAGCACTGGGTCCTAATGGAGGCAGTGGCCCTGCTCAGTGAAAAACACCTTTTGAGCCCCAGAAATCTTAGCCATACTTTGTTACCTCTTCTGAAGTGTTCAGTGTGTTCCCTTTGAGTATGGCAACATGTCCTCAGGGGACACCTTACAGCTTCCCTGTTGAGTAGCCCCAGCCTGTGATTAAAATGAGAATTTAAGTTCCCAAGTCCTACTGACCATGTTTCAAGAGCTTTCTGGGCACCAGAGGCTAGTGAATACCCCTGACAATATAGAAGTGGACCATTCCTTCATCACAGAATGTTCCTTTGGAAAAGATGCTGGTAGATAGTTTTGAGGTTCAATGTCCAGCGGAACTTCCTGTGATATAAAAGTTCTGTAACCAGCTGCAGAAGGCACTGAACACTGGGATGCGAGCCCAAGGATGTGAATTCTCATATTCAATGTTGTGGCCTGTGACTACCGAACTGGACATCAACCACAGCGGTCATTGACAAACGGCAGGCCCACGGCAGAGGAGAACTACTCCTCAGAGTGGGTTCCATCAGGAGGGGCTGAGGTGAAAACAATAAAGCACTATTGGGGTGAAGCCTGGCAGGCAAGGGACCACGAAGATGGCGCCTTACCTCTTTATTAGTGGAGGCTTCCGTGGGGTCACCGGGATGAAGGGGTGTGATTGATGACTCAGCACCCAGGGGTGAGGAACTGCCAGGAGACGGAGACTGGAAGACAACAAGAAGGACAGACAGCAGTGAGGATCTGAGGGCTGTGGCATCAAGTCGCACAGAGCACAAGTGCCCCGAGAGGACTGCAGTAGGGAGAAGCCTTTTTGGCAAGAATTGCCAACTGCATGGAGCAGGCCTGGCCAAGCAAGCTTTCAACTCCATCTCTTCAAAGGAGTTTTACAGCTTCGAGATTGTTTTTTCTTCCCGCAGGCTAATAATCTAAAGAAAATACAGACTTACAGTAGGCATCAAACATAAAGCCTTAAGGGTATTATACAATATGTTAATTGTATAACTTTCACTAACTTTTCTTAGTGAAAGTTAGACTCTTAGAATACAAATTTTCAAACGTCACAAGATGACCTGAATGGAAAACCGAGAACTGAAATTACCCATTGTGCTTTTTCTTGTCTGCTCACAAGTCTACACGTTGTCTCTTTCAACTCATGGGCTGCTGAAAACCCAACTTTCAAACCACACCGTTTGGATTGCGCCAGCATGGTGTAGAAACTCTCTTGTCAAATGACAGGGTTGAAAACAAGGCCAAGATCAACAGTTCTGGGTAGCATGCTGGTATGGTGTGCCTCTGTAGGCGGGCACAGGCAGGTACGAGCTGTGAACACAAAACGTGGGTTTGCGCATAGAACACAGCTAGTACCCCAGTAAGTATGTGCTGTGCTGCTTCTCTGTGTAGAATATTCACTGCTCATCCTGAGTGCTAGAAATCTATTTTTCCTGTGCAGATGACTCTAACTTGGGCCCCAGTGAAGGTCTTTTGACATACAGAGCTACAAATTTGCCACTTGCTGACCAAGGCAAGCAAGCACAAGCCCCTTCAAACAGATACAGCTCTTACAGGGCCGAAACAAAGGTATTCAAATGCCTGCTTCAGAACCTTCCTGGTAGGTATACTCTTAAAATAAATTACAAAGTACAAAGAAGCTAGATCATAGGTTTCACTTTCAAAGAATGTATCAGAGGCACGCTTTGGCCACTGACATGTAAGAGGAAAGAAGAAACATTATCGAGGTAGAGTCTCCCGGTGCTAGAGTCTCCTGGTATTCAACTCAGGCAAGTGAGAGGAAGGGTAGGAAGCAAATGTGATTTGATAATTCACAGGCTGAATGCTGGAAAGCAGAGTATGTACAGCAAAGATGCTAGTACCCATATGTTCATCTTGTGAGCCAAGGAAGGCCCAGGTCTAGTCTATGGCTCTCCATCAGGCCCAGCATCTCCCATTCATTGCCTGAGAATCCTGAAGGATTCTCCATGGGTTGTGGCTACAGAGGAAGCATTGTTGTTGTTGTTGCTGCTGCTGCTGCTGCTGAAGTCAATGTCACCAGTCCTGCCCCTGAAGGGGGCACAGTCCTGTCCTCCCCACCTCCCACATCACCAAAGCTATGGAAGCTGCCACCGTAGAGTCCCCAGACACGTACAGAAGCCTGTGTCATGACCCCTCATAACACAGACACTGCTGACATCAATCAAAGAAAAAAAAATCAAAGACTGCTTTGGAATCCACTATCGCCAAACTCAAAAGAACCCACACAACTGATGTCTTTCTTACATCTCATCTAAACAGAAGTGTCTTTCCCTATAGAAGCTATTTATAAAATGTGAAGAAAATAGAATGTTACGCCAGATGTGCAGACATCATCCAGACGCAAGAAACATGAAAGGGAACATGGTGCTCACAAGGAAGAATAGCTATCCAGAAAAATAGCTGTCTGTGCAAACGAAACCTATAAAATGCCCACAAACGGACAAACAGGCAACAACAACACAACCACAGAGACAAAACTAAGCAGCAACCCTGAGGAAACCCAGTGAGACACGAATGGGATAGGAAACGAGAAGGGCAACTCAGGAGAGTTCACCCAGGACAAAGGACAGAGAGAACCAGCGAGAAAGCTTGAGAGTAAACACTTCGATCGGTGACATGAAAGACCCACAGGACGCTCCATATCAGGCGGAAGACGGCATCTCAGGATTTGAGGACAGAAGTCCTCTCAGAAGTCACTCAGTCAGACAAAAACTTAAAAACAACGTACAAGGATGAGGAAGCTCTAGGAAAAACATGGGAAACCATTAGATGAAAACACCTTTGCATCATGGGAACTGAATAAAGGGGAAAGATGCTGGAAAATAATTTTCATGGGAAAATGCTCCCAAAGCTCTCAAATCTTTAGAGACACACAGATATTTCGTTCTCAAAGGACAACAGATCCAACCAAACAGACCTTCACCAAAGCATATTGGAGTCAAAATGACAAGCACACATGACCAAGTTATCTTATAATAGCAAGAGAAGGGGACTAGAGAAATGGCTTAGTAGCTAAGAGCACTGACTGCTCTTCCCGAGGTCCTGAGTTCAATTCCTACAACCACATGGTGGCTCACAACCATCTGTAATGGGATCCTATACATAAAAATGAATACACCTTTAAAAATGTAGCAAGAGAAGAGTCACATGTAAGGGACAGTCCCTCAGACTCACAGTAGGTTGCTTCACAGAAACCTCACCACTGACCCCAAGAGAATGGGAGGAGAAACCCTTGTCCCAAGAACTACGCCCAGACAATAACATAGAGGACAGATCACCTGAAGACCAGAAGTACTTAGGGGACCCTACTGTGAAAACGAAGGGTAGTTACTGCCATGATGATATCTGGGCACACACAAAGCTTACCAGGAGAGATGCATCACAGGCAGACAGACTTAAACCTCAGCAGGACAGGAAGGCTTTATGATGTGAAGGAGAACAAAGTTAAAAAGCCAGCCCTGTGCAATTAGCAGAACAGCAGGAGCCCACGCTTGCCAGGAACAACCTTGAGTGTAAGTGGATTATATTCTCCAATCAACATGACTGGATGAATGGGTTAAAAAGAAAAAGACTATTTACTTATTAAAGTAAACTCACTTCTCCAGTAGAGAATCATAAGTCTAAAAGTGAAATCTTAGAAACCCCCTTCTCTCTTTCTCTCTCTCTCTCTTTCTCTCTCTCTCTCTCTCTTCCTCCCTACCTCCCTCTCTCCCTCTCCCTACCCCCCTCTCTCTCACACACACACACTAGGAATAATTATAGTGATAATTGATAAAGCAGAATTTAAATGAAAAAAATGCAGAAAGAGACAAAGAATATCATTTTACGTTGATAAAAAGATCAGTTTACAAGAACGTAAAAGCTGTAAACATACACACCCAACACCGGATCAAATCAAGATGTTCTTCAGTAGATAAGGAAAATGTGGTATGTTTATACAGTGGGATATTACTGAACCATAAAATGAATTGAAAATGGTTGCATTAAATAAAACAGACAAATGCTACATGTTCTTAATTCATTTGTGGAAATCAATGATGCCTATTTTAAGAAGAATGGAATGGATTTCAGGCCACTAGAGACTGAGGAGGACACAGAGAAAAGTGACAGGAAGTTTCCAGTAAGAGTGATAGAGCCACTGTTCCTCTGGAGTTAGGCAGGTGTGAGTCAGCACACACAGACTACAATCCACAGACGAGTGTATGAGGTAACCATGGCCTCACAGTGCATAACACATACGCAAGCTGAGTGTGAGATCCCAACACTTAATAATTAATGGCTGGATAATGCAAATGCTTATTGCCCTAATTTGATTACTACATGGTTTATATGTATTATATTACCATAATGTGACCACAAAAATATGCAAAATATAATAGTTCAACAAAGTATATAAATAATATATAAGAGTCAGATACTGGTGATCCCAAGAAGATGGTGCCATTACATAGAAATCTTCATGTAAGCATGCTCACTGCCCCCTGCTTAGGTGGGAAGGGCTATAAAGAACACTCCTCGAGAGATTTTTGTAAAATTGAAGATTATGGTTCTTTACTCCTAAAATTCTACTCTACACTTTTCACTTAAATTTAGAATGAAAAAAAGTGTTAAGATTTACTAGGTAGCTAGTTAAAAACAAGCAGACTCGAAGGTCATGGAAGAGAGGACTCTCCTCTAATGAGTAACGAGATTGCCCCTCCTAAAGATTTAAAACATCATAAGGAAGAAGGGAAGGGTGCTGTCCAGGCCACTACAGCAAAGACTGCCTCCCTAAAGCATAAAAGGTTTATGGCTTTCTTAAATGTTTAAAAAAATCTGGCAGCTGCTCATTGACTTTACCTTAAGCCTGGCGGGTTTGAGTTCTACCCAAACTGTAACGGTCTTTTCCTTCTTCCAGCTCCTTTTCTTTGAGGCGAGTCAGGCCTTGCCGTCTTGACACTCCATGTGTCCTCACTCTCCATCTGGAGATGCCCCACACTCTGGATGATGTAGCTGCCTGCAGACCTACGACTGCTGGGCCTGTTTGCCTTCTTGACCTCGAACTCAAAACCGTGTAGTTTTCTCTTTCCCTTATCCATCTCTCTCTTCCTGCCTGGCAGCTGCTGCAAGCTCCGGTTTGCCTGGCCCTTTTTCCCTCTTCAATTCCAGTAAAACTGTCCTTGACTTTCCTCACTAGCTCTTTAAAAAAGTGATCTGTGAGATGAAGAAGCTGCAAATGGGACCCAAGATAACCCCCAACCTCTCAGTGTTAATGGCAAGACCTTTATGAGATGACCAGTTCTTTGCGATGTTTCGGCTGTTCCTGGATATGGGTTAACTGTGAAAAAGGGGCCTCCTCGTTAGCTTTAACTGTCTGTCAGTGTCCATAGCCCAGAGTCATCTGAGGGAGTGCCTCAGTCAGATTGGCCCATGGGGTACTTTCTTGATTGCTGATTGATAAAGGAGGGTCCATTCCACTTTGCATAGTACCGTGCCGGGACAGAGGCTTCTGGGCTGCATGAGCGTTTCTCTGTGTCTTCAGCTCCAGTTTCAGTCCTGACTTCCCTCAGTGCTGGAGGGAGACCTAGAAGCATTTGACAAAATAACCTCATTTTCCCCCAAGTTATTTTGATCATGTTGTTTATCAAAGCAACAGAAATCAACCAAAACAGACAAGAGTTCAACCTCCTTTTCTTCTGTGCATGCTTGCCTTCTGCCGTGGTAGCGAATGGCACACAGGCCCTTGGCGGGTGAGGGTGCTAGACTCTGGGACTTAGCCTGCAGAACTGCAAAGCAAATAATCAATTCTTTATTGATACTCGGCCTGTTTTTGGCACAAAAGCTCGAAGTGCCCATAATTTAAATGATCTTTTCTCTGATCATGCTGCCAAAGTCACCTGTAAATGGAGAAGGCTGCCTGATCAATGGCTCCCTTTAAAAAGTAAATTGCATCCCCTCCCTTCAAAGATTTTCAGATGGGACACGACATCTGCAATGAAGGCAGCCCTGCACCACAGTGAGAGGAAGCGGAGGCCGCGCAGACTCTCTCCTTCCACCGCACGCCACGGCACGCCACGGCACTGTTCTGGGATTGGGTAAAGCACACATCGGTTAACTCATAAGATGTTACGCTGAGTCCTCAAAGCTATTGAGATCCGGCTTTGTAACACTAAGGGCCCACTTTATAAATACTAGACTCATGATAAAGGTTTACATTTTCCCATAAAACTGACTGGGCTGTTTTAATTTTTTATCATGTCCAAATACATAAGAGCATTTGTGTGTGTGTGTGTGTGTGTGTGTGTGTGTGTGTGTGTGCGTTTTAGGATGATGAAGTGTTTAAATTTTCAAGCTCTGGTGTCTAATAGAGAAGAGACTGAGTTTAGTCCTGCCTACTCAGCTCCGAGCTGGACAGGGAGCCTATCCCCTGACCCTTCCTGAGAAAGTGGGAAGACAGTTCTGACGCACTCCCTGAGGCCAGCGCAAGGACTGGCTGGGCTAATGCACACTGATGGGCGGCACAGCCATGGGCTACTTTCTTCATTTCCTTTTGTTTCCTCATTAAAATTTCATTCATGGATAAGGCAAAAAAGGAAGCAGAAGTCTCCTCCATAAAACCACACCACAAAGACTCTACATTAATTCGCAAGCTCCAGCACTTTAATGGGATATTGGTAAAAATAGCTCATTAGTGGCTACAGCTAGGGGGCAGGTGTCTGCAACTGCTGTGGGTATAACTTGTGGCACATCCACTGCTCTCCATGCAAGAAAGGTCTTCAGGATGAGAAAGTTGAAAAGGATACTACTGTAGTGATTGATCTACAAACCATGCCCTCCTCCTGTTAATTACAGCCTGGTGCAGATGACCCAGCACAGCACAGAGTAAGGACACCTATGAAAGATGTCTGTTAGCTCTACCCAGCCCTGAGTCCGAGTGAATACTGATGCTTTACAAAGAAACTCAGGAACAAGAATTCACTTCAATGAAGGATGGGGAGAAAATAAATATTGAAAATGTATACAGAGTGGCCAAAACCACTGGGGGGACTGAGTTCCTTAGTAATTTCAGCCATAAAGAACAATTCAGAGACCTGCCTGGGTTTTCCTTTCTGTTTTTCCTTCCTCTCCACCCTCTCCCCCCGCCCCTGTGACTGAGGATCTGATATACCAAATGGGATAGTAAGAGTTCACAAGTCTTCTTCACCAGGGACCTGTTTTCTCTCTTCATAAAAATCTCCAAGCAAATCAGTTCCAATGCAAGCCTTTAATCTACTGCCTTTGCTGGGAAGCAGCAGTTCCAGACTATCTCAGTGCTGAAGGCATCCTGAAGCTCAGCTCTGACTCCTTTGTTAAAGGACTGCCGCTCTGGTCTACCTCTTTTTCATTAAGCCAAACAGCACCATGGGCTGTTTCCAACCTCTTGTTCCTGCTCAGTGACTTGATTTCTGCTCCTTGTCTGGACTCTACGTGTGTATGGGGAGGCCCATTCTAAATATCGCTCCTCCTGTGCAATCTTCCCAGTCCTCTTTCGGTGAGAGGATTCCCTCTGGACTGTCTTACACGCATTTTATCTGTGCCATTCGTGTACTGCTTGACTTTCTCCCTTGTATATTATACAGTGACAGTACTCTGGCATAATATTTTAATAAGTACAACAAAGGCAGGATTTATAATTAATTTACATGTTTCTTTCCCAAGTACCTAAGACAAAGGCCCTCATAAAATATACAACAGGATTTCAGTACATGTGATGAATAGAAAATGCAGACACCTATCTTGTATCATTTGGAAAAGCAGATGAAAACGAATTTTCTGCAGCAGAGTAAAGTTCTGAGCACACACATGGTTATTAGTATCCGTGGCTCTCCACTCTTTCTTGAGAGTCTGTCACCCCTGCTTGCAAACCATCTCCTGAGAGAGTAGGGCACTGTGGCAGACTGCTAGAGGCACCTGTATTCACAGAAGCTGCTTTTACGTACACCGTCAGAGCACGCCATCATTCAATCCTTCCCAGCCTGAACAACATCCTGCTTCTAGTACTTTTCTGTGCGGGATTTCAAAGGTGCGGGCACACGGGGTGAGCCGTGGCATAAACTTCGGTTCTTCAATCTCGTTTTGAGACTCTGTGGGGCTTCCTACTCCCAGCGTTTCCAGATGGGGCTCCCATTTATGCTTAGCTCTCTGTGTTTACCTGCCTTTACCCCTTTCTCCGAATCAGTACACGCTGCTTTCCCTACATGTCTGAGTTCCTTTAAATCAAACCTTCTTCCTCTGTGGAATGATTTTTGAAGAGCCCCAGATATGAGTTTCTTCCCAACATATGTTTGCATTTCTGAAATCTGAGGCCGATTGAGAAGTACATGATTACTCACTCTGTACTATAACTCAAACGATATCATCAGGGCACATTTGTATTTCCTTAATGTGGAGAAGCAGTGAAGTTAGCATAGGCATTGAATGAGCGTAATTATGTCATTAAGACGATAATAGCTTAGCTTAATGAGGTGTTTTATACATACATTCATAATGGATTCAGTTAATACCGGCGGGATACTTGGAAAGAACTGCCAGCCCACCTTCTCAAAGCATTTCTGTTCTTTCCCCACAGACAACACCCTCCATTCCCATCTCGGAGCCCATAAACCTGTGTGGAAGCTGTCAGGACTCTAGGGATCCGTGCTCGGCCGCACTCAGCTCAGGAGATGATTTTATCATGGGAACAACACGCACACAGAATTGTTTTTGCTGGACGGTATCACCAGAGCTCTAAGCTTTTAAAGCCATGTTCTCAAGGCAAAAGATTAACTGGCTAATCATACACCACCTATTGAGGATAAACCAACCCTTCACCTGATAAGGCTGCATTTGTCAACAGGGTATCTTGCCAAACAGCTCACTTGATGTTTGTGAAATGCTTTACACTGGACAAATGAGAAAGCCTTTCGTTCACTTCCCTTTCAAGTCCATTCGTCTCTCGATGGGTGCCTCATGATTTCCTGCCTAGGCTCTGACAGCAAAACCCAGGTACTTTAAACTTCTATTAAGAGAGGCAACTGAGGTGCGTGTGACCGTGCCAGCTGTGGTGGTGCACACCCCTGATCCTGGTACTTGAGGAGCTGAGATGGGAAGGACAAAGGATTTGAGAATGCCCTGGACTATGTGGTGAGTTCGAGGCTGGCATGAACTGTATAGAACCCCTCCCACCCCTGTCTCAAACCAAAGCAAAGGAGGGGATATAGCTGCACTCATAATGTATGATAACACGTCTGCTGGACATGGTGAGAGCTATCGTTCCCAGAGGGCTTAGAGTGTCATTACACCTGCTACCTCATTGTCTAGGCTGCAGGTTATCTGTGCACAAGGCACGAATAGCCACTGATATAAACCAGCCCTCGGCAGTGAAAGACGCCACAGCCTGGGGTGTGCCCTGGGTGGGCAGTGTCCAGATGAACTCATCCATCAGAACACAGAGAATAAAAGGCAGCACCGGAGAGATACGGCAACAAGCACACCTTCCCCAGGTCCTGGCTAAGAACAAAATGGCCCCTGCTCTCTAGGCCACCATTCACTTCCAAACTCATTTTCCTCCATCCTGGGCAATGCCTTCTCCTCACTGACTCCCTACTGTCAAGGGAAATGCGGAGGGTAGCCTACAGTCTGGCCGGGCCAGAAGCAGAGGAATGAAGCCAGTCAGTATACCCAGTGCAGCCCGAGGGGCACGTACCTCTTCTTCATGACTTTCAAATTGGTACATCCAAAAGTTCTCCATCTTTGCACGTACTGTTCGGGCAGCAGGGCGAGCGTCCTAGTGTATCCACTTGTGAGCTTCGGTGCGCTCCTGATCTCAGTGCCACTTGGGGGACACTTCTGGTGGTGTCAGGTGCCCTTGTCAATAATGCAACTGGGTAATAGGAGATGTGACCACCTCCAGGGTGCCTGACCCTCCATGTTAACCCTTCGGCATCGGGTGGCCAGGGCCGTCATTGGCACAGTGGCGTCAGCTGATACTTCCAAGAAGGATCTAGCCCACCCTCGCCGTCAGCAGCACCTACTATTTCTGGGGAAAATAAACTCAGCACAGAGGTGCTACCAGAGGCTTTCACACACCCCAGACTCTGCTATGTTTATAGAACCTGTGAAGAAGCGCCCAGCTGTGGTGAAGGGAGGGGAGGGAGGTGGCTGAAAATGTTCTTTCGGGCCTTGATCGAACACACCTGGCTGTGTGGGGAGAGCTTAGGGATGTCTGATCATCTGCTGGCCCGGTCCCAGTGGTGCAGGCTGCTGGCAGTATACCACCCCGCACTGACCGCATGCTCTATCACTGTGTGCCGCAAGTGAGAGGGGGGGTCTGACAGACGGAAAAAGAACTGCCTCATGGTTAGTATGGCTTGGACCACACCAACTGAGGACCCAAAATTAGGCTGAAAAACCAACTGTATCTATCTGTGGGGCCAGAGCCAACAAGAGGGGGAGTAAGACACATCTGGGTAGAAGTGATCTGGGGAGAACACAGGCGAGCTGAGGAGGGACCTATGTGCACAGAGGCCCTCAAGCAACATCAGCTTCCTGGTCACCAAGCCCTCTGTCAGACCTGTTAACAGGGTTCCCTCTGAGGCTACCTATCCAGTTAATGAGCTGTGGACAGGGCTAAATGGGAGAACAAGCCACATAGGATATAAAGCAATCTACAGCTGGAAAACTAGCCATTCTTAGATTTTTGGTTGTGAGCCTAGCCTTAAGGGCAGAGCCATCTCTCCAGCCCGGAAACCAGCCATTCTTACTGCCAGTTTCCCATGTGTGGGCAAGCTCAGTGGCCAGGGGAAGGACCACAGAGACTGCATCTCTGGATTCACCCATCTCTTCCATCTCGAGAGTCCGATCAGACTTGCTGTCAATCAAGTGCACCTTCCACAGCCTCTGTCAGTGCCCTGCAATACCTGTTAGCCACTACTCAAGAAGGAAAGCCCTTCGCAGGACAGTGCTCAGGGAGTCCCTAGATGATGAAGTTAGACACTTCTCCACATGCCCTTTCCCTCCTGTTACCTATTTCAAGTGGAGAAATCTTTGGGTGTTGGTTATGAGGTGTCCGGAATAACAGTCCCTGCCAGTTAACTCTCTGGCTTGTGGTGAAGCTGCTTTCCCTTGACTACTCTTGACCCTGTTTTGGCTTTAGTTTTGGAGCCATTAGGACATGGCTCTGGATGCCACTGCTGCCATGGAGGGTTTGTCGGCCTCTCAGGTATTAGCCAGAGATGACCACTCACACACGAACTCAGTTATCAGGCAACAGAAGACTCAAAACCTAGGCCTTCTGTGAGGTAGGCAGCGTGTGCGTGCATCATCCTTTTGGCCCGATGGAGCTTGAACCTCTTCCCCTGGCTGTCTTGTTTTTATTCTCCCTCTCCTTTAATGTTCATTCTGTACCTGAAACCTACTTAATTATTCATCACCACCTTCTCCAGGCTGCATCAATTATGGAACACATCTGTGATGGGAAACTTTACCAGTAGCAAGATCGTGCTGAGACGGGAGCGTAAGGAATAGGAAACACACACCACAATGGGGGGAGACAGCACAGTGCTGGGACAACAGCCAGCCTCAAGGCCAGTTCAACCTGCAGGCCTCCCACCCTACAGGCTTCTCCCAACCCCAGCAATTTCTCTGAATTCCATGCTCCCCAGTCATCCCTGCATCTTGGCCCAGAGAGAAACAACACTATTCATAGAGTACACTGGGTCAACTAGAGGCCTGAGTGAGGCTGGGCAGCGCTAAAGGCTACCGTCTAGTGGGCAGATACTTCTGTCCCTACAGGCAAAGGAGACCACCAGCACAGAGAATGAACGCTTGGCCATAACTTGTGAGCCTTTACAGCAGATTCTATGGACACTGGAAGCTCTCTAATATTGAAAAAAAAAAAACCCAAAACTCACCCCGAGAGTGTGGCATGGGTATGTTTGTCCTCCAGGACAAAAGCCCCCTTTAAAATTTCTCCACTGCCCCTTTACCTGTGCTCCTGGATGTAACCACCTGCTCCACATCTGTGCCGGCTCACTCATACCTATGTAGCACGTGGCTTCATTCTCCTGTTGGTTACTTTGGGACCTGCACGTTTTCTTTCCCATAGCTACAAGGTGGACCAACAGCCTCGGATCTCAACATGGTTGATGATGTCGATGGCAGAAGACACAGTTAGCCGTGCTCTCACCCTTGCAGGCTTTGCTGACATAATCACTGATACCGAATATGTGGGGAGAGGCTTTGTGGGTGGCCCCCAAAGATCAGACCCTTGTGTAAACCTCTCCTTGGGAAGGACATGAGGGTCAGATATCCGTCTTGACAATGAGATAAAACTGCAGAAGTACAATGTTACTGGGTCATTGGGTTACCATGGACTATGGCTGCCATCTTGCCACCAGACTCTGGAGCCTTCTTGCTTTGCATACTTTAAGGGTGAGACTGGGCCCATGGGACAAAGAACTGAGAATGCCCTGGCCACGATCAATGGGAAGCCAAGGCTGTCAGCCAATTGGTTTTGAAGAGCTGGATACTGCCCATAGCATGGGAGCTTGGGAGCAGAGCTTTTCCCAGGAAAGCTTTATGATGGTAACCTCCCTCCTCTCATGCCCACTTGCAACCTGGTAGTATGAAACAGATGTGTGTGTGTGCGTGTGTGTGTGTGTGTGTGTGTGTGTGTGTGTGTGTGTGTATGGTGTGTGTGTGTTGCTTTAGGCTGCTAGATTTTTGGGATGATCTGTTATGTGGCAGTAGTCTAAGGCATCACATAAGGATTCAGATGAAAGCCTTAGGAGCAGAGTAGGCTGAGAGGTTTGGCTGTGGACTTGATAAAGGATTGGCCTCAAGCACAACACTGTGCAGACAGACCTCTCTGCCTGTCACACAGTATCCCTGGGGTCTTGTACAATACCTTAGGTGCAGAGTACACTTACAGCATATCAGTTCAATTTTAAGATGCTCTTTCAACTTACAAATAGGGACCACAGTCCTACGTCTCTTCTAGTTCAGTTGAAAAGTGATGGACAGGTCTGGGATGGAATAAAAAGGCTTGGAACCCAACTGCTAAAGGTGCTCTCAGGTCAGGGGATGTACAAAGACTTAGGACTCCACTGCCAGGCTGTGCTCTGGAGTCAGGAAGGAGGATGAGACCTAGTGCCCTCTGCTGGCCAGTCCCCACCCCAATTAGCCCTGCGAGGCAAGGGAACACAGCAAGACTCTTGGCCCACTGGAGAGATTGCTTAGTGATTAAGATCACCTTTTCTCTTCCAAAGGACCCAGGTTCAATCCCAGAGTGAACACTTAGGACAAAAGCAAGAAAGCAAAATGCAGTGGCTTACAAGATAGACACTCCTGCTCAATGTACTGACACCAGAACGTGCTGAGAGCCGAAGCAATAACCATCAGTGCCTTAGAACCAGACAGCCCTCACCAATCAGAAGCAGGGGTCACAAGTCTGCAAGAGTGTGAGAAGCCTCACAAGTACCATAAAACCTCAGGGTCCAGACAGCTGGTCTCCAGTGTACACGAGCCATGTATACTACCAACAAGGGGCTCTTCCAGGGACCGTGTCTTCATAAAGATGTCTTGCATCTGACCTTGGAGATCACTAAGAATCCAGCATCTTGGTTGACCTGGCTGACTGGGTGATCGTCTAGCCTCCATTGTTCTTAAGCTCTCAAGGAACTTCAGCTGCAGAGCCAGCATCGAGTCATCGTCCTTCCCTCATCAGTGGACATGGGGGCTTGCTGTGCACTAGGCTGCTGTGTAACCCTTACTCACTGTCCAGGAGTGAATCCTCCTCAGGCTACCAGTGGCATCTCTTACAGCCAGATCATTAAATTGTTAGGATTGCTCACTGTGAGTTATTCCCCTACCCCCCCTTTTTTTAATGAGTGAACAAAAAACCATGCATCTGGGAAAGACACTAATCTGTTTCTCTGTGATGGGTAAATCATGTTCATGACAGGTCCCCAGCACCCAGCACCCATATGGTGGCTCACAGACATAAGTAACTCTAGTTCCAGAGGATGTGGCACCCTCTTCTGGCCTCTGAGGTGATGAGGCACACATGGTACAGAAGCAGACATGCAGGCAAAACACTCATACACATTAAATGACATAAAATAGATTTTATAATAGGACTCCAGAGCTAGATTCCTCCCAGCTCCCCTTATTCTCTATGGCAACTCCTTATCTATATAATAGTCACTGTGTGTGTGTGTGTGTGTGTGTGTGTATTGTGTATAAATTGTGTGTGTCATAATTGAAGGAGAAAGAAAATGTGTCTATAATAAAAACAAGTTAAAAGAATATATACTATCAAGTGAGCTCTATAGAAGATGCTAGAAAGAATACTTTAGGCTAACAAGAAAGATAAGTAAATCTAAGAGGCTACAGGACAAAATAAATGAAGCTAACATGGTATTAACAAAAAGAGAACTAAGAAACATACATACAACCACAAAATTAACAAAAAACCCCCAGGAATTAATACATACCTTTCAATAATAATACTATTAATGATCTTAATTATTTCATCAAAAGATTAAGAATAGCCCACTGGATTAGAAAACAGAATTCTTCTCTCACTGACTCCAACAAACACTTCTCTCTATCAAAGACAGTTATTATCTTAGGGTGGCAGGCTAGGAAAAGGTATTTCAAGCGGATGGAACCAGAAACAAGCAGGATCAATATTCTAATATATGTTAAAACATAATTTATATGTTAGATCAACAGAGAGAACATTACAGTTCTAATCATATACACACTGAACAGAATAGACCTGACTTCATAAAGCAAACATTAATATGCATAAAGTCATAGATTAATTCTACACAGTAACAGACTTTAATATTCCACACTCACCATTAGACCATCCAGAAAAAATTAAACAGGGGAACAACAGGATGAAATGACAC